>NC_067400.1:29963179-30263179 GCF_016432865.1 Antechinus flavipes | reverse complement strand
CATGTCTCTTTTCTGTGGAGTCAACTCAAATCCATAACCAAGGTCACCCTTAAGCCCATGAGAGCTGAATGATGTAGAGGGCAGTCCAAGTTAAATGAAAGAGTGCTAATTATCTGTACAGTTTTCTAACCAAAAAGAATTCTTTGTCTATTTTAATCTAGGGACCCACACTCTTCTTTCTGAAAAAAGTCTGACCTGTTCTCATTGTTTTTCACTTTCTTAGACTGTACGTGGCAGGGAGATGTGAAAATCCGAACCCTGTGATCAATTTTAATTGTTTTTTAAATCTTTCCGTAGCGTTTTGATTATATTGTTGCTTACGACTGTCTGGAGAAAAGCCCTGAATTTTAGATAAAAGAAAAAAAAATTAGCCTTCAGATCAAGGGTTGTTATAACACAACTGTCCAAACACCAGGCTAGGGGTATTTAGTTTTCAAATGGGGTTCAGAGAATGTACAATGAAGGTCAAGAGTTCTTAACTTGGGGATCCCTCAACTTTTCTAATAGTTTTTTTAAATAACTGGTTTTCTTTGTAATATCTTGCATTTAAAAACAATATTCAGTCCATAGGCTTTACCAAGAAGCGTATAGGGCACAGGACTACCTCCCCACCTTCTTGGAAAGGTTAAGAACTCCTAGAGTAGATAAAAGTCTTCTTTTCTCTCAAGCAGGTGGATAACCAGAGTCCTGGCCCACATCCAGCACAATGACCAGGACATCACTCAGGTGAAGAAGGTAGTCAATAATTAAAACAACGGACAAAAGGAAGGCGGTACCTTTTGAGAGATATTGAAAAGCTCAGTTTGATTTTTCTAATTTAAAGAGGGAAAAAAAATCTGAAGTTATCTGTTACAGCAAGCTGGCACAAGGAAATATGCCCAAAGAGAGGCTTTGTCTCCAACCCTCACATTCCAATCCCTATTAACATCCGCCACCATCATGGGAAACAAAGGGACCCAGTGTCAGGAAGGCCCAGGTGGGCCGAGGGCTGACTTTCCCAGGGTCTGCACATGCAGAAGGGATGACATCGATTTGGAAAACCAGCAAACTCCAGAAGGAGAGGTTTCTGGGAGTGGGGCGCCCCTGACACTGAGCTGAAGCACAGGAGTTCTGATCTCAGCAGAAAGAGAAAACAGGATGACTCCCCCCCCCACACACACACACGTCCCTCCCTCCACCCAGCCCCATCTCTACCCCAAGGATTGAACAGATCAAGGGAGGAATCCCAACCACTTTCTGGACACATTCTTTTATTATCTGTATCTTCAATTTCATCAGTCAAGGGCACTTCCACTGCTGAAACGCACAAATGAAGATCTGTACTTTGTTGTCTGAGAGAGGAGCCAGGGGAATTGATCATTTAATGACTTACCCTGTCAGAGGCAGGATCTGAATGCTTCATAATCTAAATTAGTGACGCTGAACTGTCTGAGAATGACGCAGCTATCTGATGAATTCTTCATCCAGTAGAATGGATTAAAAAACTACCATATTGTTGGGTCATTGAATATTAGGAACAGGGAAATTAAAGGCCCTGGATCCAACTCCCTCAATGTACAGATAAGGAAACTGAGGCACAGACAGGTTGAGGTTGTGAAGTCATAAATGTTGAAATTGAAGACCTGGCTTCAATAACTCAGGCAAGGTATGTGAACCTGGAGAAGTAAGTACCTTAACTTCTCTCTTCTACAAAATAAGGGGGCTGGTGGAACTCTAGCAAGATGACCCAAAGATCTCATTTCCAAGTTTACTTCATGTCGTTCCTCTTCTTACAATCCATAATCCTGAATGAATTTTGGCTTCCAAGATCACCCTGCCTTCTCCTTTTCCTCATGTCATTCACTGGTCTCTATCTTTATCTGCTCAGATACCCAAGAGCCACTTCTTCCAGATCCCACTGACCCTCCCCTCCAATCTCTCATATTCCATTTCTTGAAACTTTGTTTTGCTGCATCCCCTCACTCCTTGACTGAGTTAATTGTTGACATGTCTACCTGAAGAAGGGAGGCAAGATGATACCAATCTTGACATCTTGGACTGAACTATTTTGTCAGTATATGTGCATGTATATAGATAGATGCAGAGATGAATAGATGGATAGATAGATAGATAAATAGAAAGACTGAGATATATTTATCTAAGTATTAATTGATTTCCTATTTATATTGTACATATTTTCAATATGCCTGTGAAGATCTCCATGAGAGCAGAGATTGCTTTATTCTTTGCTCTTGTATTGCCAATCAACCACTGATTAGCCTCCAGGACAAGGCTTCTCACAAAAAAGAAATGCAACATTCATTATAATCCAGCAATCATTTATTCAGCACTTACTATTCACAAAGTGCTATGCTGGATGTGGGGAATTCAAAGACCAAAGCCATTGACTTAACTGAAAGGCTATGAAGCAATTCACACAAATAGTTAGACTAGATAACCATTAAGGGCTTTTCCACTTGTGAAATTTTGAGATTCTGTTTTTTGGCCCCCAAGATTACCAGGGCATCCTGCCCTAGTACTGCTTTTGGGGTGACAAGGTCTTCTATGAACCCACTGTCTCCGACCAAGCAAAGGAGAGCCAGGACATAACAAGAGACCAATTGACCTCCACACTTATCAAGCCAAGTGGAGCCACTCCAAGTCAAAAATTACACATTTTAGGCCCTTGACCTTTCAGAAATCTGCCAGAGAAGCTTGTCAGCTGCAAGGAAAGCACCCAGGTGCTTAAGGGTGGGAGTGTGGCAGTTACCCAGTCCAAGGCAAGCAAGAGAATTAAATAATAAAGTATACACACAAAAAAGACTAAGTATTGTACCTAGTCTCTGCCATTATGTGATGAGCTCCCTGAAGACTGTTCATTCTTTTATTTCAGCTTTAGCATTTAAATGATGAGCAGATAGCTCAAAAAATGCTTCTTGACTTGAGAAGACTCCCAGATAAGGACAAGCTCTCCACTAATGAAGGTCTGCCCCGTCTTTGCAAATTACAGCTTTAGAAAGCGTCCAAAAGCACTGAGAAACTAACAGATTCAGAAGGGTCACTCTAGCTCTGAGGATAACTTTTTAAAACTGCTCCCTCTCATAATGCCTCATTTATACTGGCTCATCAACTTGAACTTCTTCCATCAAAATCTGGGAATCAGACAGTAACTCTCAGCATCCAGATCTAAGAAGCAAGAGGCCCTTTGGAGGAGATGTAATTTACTTTTGCTCTTCTTATCTCTCATCTTGATATTAATTGTGGTCTTCTCAGGTTCTAAAGATACCATTCTGGCTTTTCCTTAGGGATGATGGGGAAGGAGAATATCATCCTCAGTCTTTGTGTGCTCTCTTATAAAAATAGGAATGTCTCTGGGATGCTAATGTTAAAATAAATTTCTCATTGTATAAAAAGTTACACTCTAGAATCTCCAGGGGTCCTCAACCTACAGCCCGCGGGCCAGATGCAGCAGCTGAGGATGTTTATCCCCCTTATCCAGGGCTATGAAGTTTCTTTATTTAAAGGCCCGCAAAACACAGTTTTTGTTTTTACTATAGTCTGGCCTTCCAACAGTCTGAGGGACAGTGAACTGGCCCCCTATTTAAGTTTGAGGACCCCTGTTTAGGACATTGATTTTAAAATTGGCCTTTGAAAAAGTTTGGCTTTCCTGCTTGAGATGGTCTAAAATTCATGCCTCTTTAAAAACATTCCCTTCTACCTGAAGGTTGTTCTAGAAGCCATATTGGTCCAGGATCTTGCTTAGAAAAAGCCCACGATAGGAATACATTCAAGTGGGGCTTGGTGATTACAGGAAACACAACAGTGTCTAAACCCCCCAAAATCCCTGTGACATTGGGGTTGGAAAGACCACCTTTGTCCATACCATAATCAGGCCCTAGAAATCATGAAGCCATCAACATGTTTCATTAGCCCACCAAACAAGGGGGCCAATGAGGGAGCAGAATTCATATCGTTCAAACCAAACCTGAAAAAGGATCCTGTCTACACAACACCGGCCACATGGATGTCATCTTGCCAGCATCAGTTCTCAGTCCTAAGTTGGATGTGTGGTAGACAGAGCACTGAATAAGAATCTTCTCCTAGATACTTACTAAGTGGAGGATTTTAGGTAGGACACTTCATCTCTACCTCAGTTTCCTTATCTCAAAGAGGAGGCTAATATTAGCATCTACCTCCCAGGGTTGTTGTGAGATCAAATGAGACATCTGTAAAGTCTTTTTCAAAGAATTCTATTCTTCTTAAGATCAAAACTACTTGGTCTTCAAAGAGTGAATCAAGTAATGAATTATGCTTGAAATGAAATATAAATAAATTTCCATTTCTCAAGGTAGAAATTCCCCATCCCCTTCCCTGTCTGGAAGGAATGGCATCTGGTCTAATGAGATATAGTTCTATGGAGTCATCCACGTGCCCCATCTTCTGCGGAAGACTAATTGTTTTGGCCTGGACTGAATGCACATCTGCCGATTTGGACCACGCGAGGAGAGATATGTAAAGGCAAGAACTCTCTTTGACATTTTAACTTCCACAGATCAGAGGAAGCAGAAAATTAGATAGGGCATGTGACAAAAAAAAAAAAAAAAAATGTAGGCTGCTGTGAAGTATGAAGAGAAAACAAGGTGCTAAAATATTGCTCTCAAGCTAAGAAATATGTTGGAGCAAGCCTGCCAATTCACAACAGAAATTCAGAGTAGAGCGACTGGGCGGTTTTCCATAGGAGATTATGGCTTTTAGTCAATGTTTGTATATATATGTGACTGTATGTGTGCTGGTGGTGGTGATGGGAAGCGGGATGGGCACAACAGACACCATCATTTACACATATGTTACAAAGCAGTCATATATATTTTGTTTTTTAGTCTGGACCTAGAGATGTCAGGAGGGATAACTCCTGGTGTGAAACTACCCCCCTGACCAATACAAAAGGATAACTACTCGGCAAATGATCAACTTTTAAAAGGATCAATAGCTTTTATGTTTACATCAATGATACTTCCCATTCTTCTTCTAACTGGCCACCTGAGAGCTTTAGGAAGTCAGCTGGTACATGGGCAGGTGAAGTGAGCTGTCCAGAACTGCACAGCTTCTGGGTCTCCAAGGTGGGATTTCAACCTTAGGTCTTTTCTTACGCCAGTTTGAGGCTTTTATTCATGATGAGCAATCATTTGTCCATATTTATGTCTGTTTGTTTGCATTCATCTAAGCATATATAGCACAACACAGAAAAATCCATATATCTAGATATGAATAAATAGATATGTGTGTATACATACATACATACATATATATATATATATATATATATATATATATATATATATATACAGAGATAGAGATAGAGATATAGACATCAGTGGAGATATGAGTATAGGTATTGCTACAGATATGGGTCTAGTTAATAGTCCCAATACTTTATTTGCAACAGACATCTTAGAAAGTAGATTGCAATACTCAGATGTTAATGTATTTGCTTAAGATTGCCCATCCACTTTATATAAATTTGAACTTCAAAGTTTTCTTGTCTCAAAAGCAGAGTTTTTCTAAAATACATGATATTGCCTATCTATTCTATGTCCAAAGATAACCAATCTCTCTCTGTCTCTGTCTCTGTCTCTCTCTCATATTAATTGATTGATCTATTTATCCTTGTATCCATCTGTCTGTTCATCAATCACCACTTTATCTACCTATCCATTTACTTATCTTCTATCTATCTGCTTGATGAAAACAAAATAAAAATAAAACTTTTATTTTTAAAAACAAGTAACTTAGGAGTTTACCTTGGGAATCAGATTCATTGGATTTGGGGCTGCTTCTTGCTCGTCTCTCAGCCTTCTTGATGCCGGGACCCCCACCGCCGCCTCCCCCACCACCGCTGCTCCCGGCATTGTGGCCTTTGCCGTAGCCATTGTAGACAGCTGTGCAGTTGTTCAGGTGGCTTTTGTAGAGTGAGGAAGGAGGGCTGTTGAGTCGATTCTGGCGGTCAGTCTGGCGATCCTTCAGTTTTTTGTGCTGGGGCTTGCTGTACTGGTCTTCTCTTGTAATGTAGCTGGTATGATATAGTGGTATGATTTCTACAAGAAGATGGTGGAAAGTTCATTGAAATGAGCCCGGGAACCTCTCAGTCACTAAAGACTTTTCCTTTCTCAAATGACCACAATTGTACTTATTTAGCTCAACTCAAGCATTTATGGAGTTCCCACTGTATAAGGTTTATCTGTGTCCAGGCTGTCTCACTGGACAAGAGTGTAAGAGCGCTGAGGGCAAGAACTGTTTTTGATTCGAATCCCTGATGCTTAGGGATTGCAAGGGAGAAACAGAAAAGAAAATCAGCATTTATTAAGTGCTTATTATGTTTCAAGTGACATATGCTATAAATATTTAGCTAAATACTTTAAATAAATACCTCATTTAATCACCACAACAAGATGAGAGGGAGGTACTATCACCCCCTCTTGACAGATGAGAAAACTGCCCAGGGTCACATTGTTTAGTATGTGTGAGGTGAAATTTGAACTCAGGTCTTTCTGACTGCAGGTCCAGTGCTCTATCCACTGTGCAATTTGCATAGAGTAAGCACCTGAGAAATGTACCCAGAAAAGTTGACTTGAATAGTCATGGATCCCAGCACTGCCCCACTCACCTTGCTCTCCGTACAGTGTGGGGGGAAGATGGTGCTGTGGAAAAAACCCAGGTGGCATATCTCCAGGTCCTGTGACGGGTGGGTAGAAAGCTGTGTGTGAGTTGTGGATAAAATGAGGGTGATGGGCGAGGTACGGAGGTAAGTGATGGGTGGGAGAGATGGCCGAGGGGTAGCTGGGAGGGTAACATTCAGGAGACTGGGGTGTGACCACCACTCGGCGGACGCCCGTGTTGTCTTCAATCACCTACAGAGGAAGGAAAAGGGTAGAATACGTTAGCAAACACTTGCAAGATGCACCTTGCCTGAAACCACGATTTTTCTTTCCTTTACACTTAGAAACCTCTGAGTGTAGACTCACTACAAGCTCCACTATTAAAAACAGTAATGAACATAGCTAATATTTAAACAGCACTCTGAGAATTGTAGGGCACCTTGAAGGATTGCCTCACTTGATTCTGGCACGCTTTGTGATTAGCTTGTGTAATTAGCATCCCCACTTTACAGATGAAGAGACTATCCAGGGGCACATGGTTAAGGAAAATTTGGAGCAGAATGCAAATGTAGCACATCTTAATGTCATTTTTAAAAGGCAAACTAATAACTAGAAGATGTACTTATGAGCTAGTTGACAGTGAATAACAGAAAGCAAAAAAATCTTGGCAGAGAATGATGGTCCTATCACTAGTCTTCTCACCACCCACTCGTTTCTTTTTAAGCCACTGCAATCTAGTTTACACCTACTGATGTACTCTGAAAGGTCAGCAATGAATGCTTCAGGACCAGATGCAAATGCCATTTATCAAGTCAACAAGCATTTACAAAGTCTCATTTTCTAACTGTCCCATCCTTGAAAGGAACTCCCTTGTTTCTTGGCTCATGTGACACATGGAAGCTTTATGGCCCCATTCTCATTGGGCCAACTCTTTTTCCTCCAGCAACCATGGTTTCTATGCTTGGTCCTTCTTTTTCACCTGTCTAATCTCCTTAGATAGTTCCATCCATTTTTGCAGAACAAGTCAAGCATTTTCCAAATCCTCGCCTCCAATCTCTATTCCAAGCTTTACTCTACATTTTTACTGATTAGTAGTCATATTTCAGTGATATGGACCACTACCTCAAGAATTCTTACTAAAAAAACCCCAAAAAACAACATCCTTTTCTGGACCTAAGTTTGAGGGATATTGCTCTTTTTCATGGCTAATTTATAATGCCAAAAGTGTCTTAAAACCATGTTTGATTCAAACTCATTTTAGGTGAACATGCTGAAATGAACAACCTGTACATATCTCAGAAGAATGAATCTAGGACTAATCTACTGTTTTTGCACACTTATGTGTGTTTTATATTCCTCCGGTAAGCATGCAATTCCCTGGGGATTACACTAGCTAATTTCTGTATTTGTATCCTAAATTCCAGAGAGAAAACCTTGCTCATTACAATAAAATCTTCTTGTGTGAATAAATGAATTTCTAATTTATATTTTACAATTAACAATAAATAAGCTCAGCCCTTGGAGAATTAGAGGCAGAGAGGATGCTTGCAGGACATCATCGAGTTCAATCTACTCTCTTTATAGAAGGGATCCTCCTCTACTATAAGGATGGAGTCCAACTTTAATTTAACATAAAGATTAGGAAAATGAAAAAACACAAAAAAAATCTGACCACAGAGAGTTACTATGGTGCCAAATCCAGAAAAAGACAACCAAATCAAAACTGTTACATGCAAAGCCTCAAAAAAAAAGTAAATTGGTCCCAGCCCCAATAAAGAATTCCAGGAAGAGCTCAAAAAGGATTCTAACAACCACAAGAGAAATAGCGGTAAAATTAGAAAAAAGAAATGTAAGTGATGCAAGAAAATCTTGAAAAAAAAGTCAGCAGCTTGGGAATGGAGGCACAAAATATACATTGAAGAGAAGAACTTCTTAAAGAACATAACTGGCCACATGGATAGAGATATAAAGAAAAATTTGCCAAAATTGAGGGGATGCCCATTTGTTGAAGAATGGTGGAACAAGTGGTGATTGTAATGGAATATTATCGTGCTGTAAGAAATGACAAGCAGGATATTCTCAGAGAAACCTGGATTTATATCAACTAATGCAAAGTGAAAATTCTGTCTCCAGAGAAAGAACTGATTAAGTGAAAATGCAGATCAAAGGATCCTTTTTAAAAAACTTTACTTTTCATTCTTTTTTCCTCCCTGCCTCTATTCCCCCCTCACTTCCTTTCTATCTCTCCTTCATGTTTTTTTTTTTTCCCCACAACATGACTAATATGGAAATATATTTTGCACGACTGTACATGTAGCACCTACATAAAATTGTTTGCCTTTTCATTGAGGGGGTATAAAGGGAGAGGGGGAGAGAATTTAGAAATCAAAATTGTAAAAAATGAAATGCTAAAGATTAAATACTAAACATACTGAATTTAATATGTTTGTGAGGGTGAGGTTTATTTAGACAACCATACAATTATTTTTCAAAGAGGAAGAGGGAAAGCCCCATCTTTTCAAATAAGTCTTCCCCCTTTTTACTGTATGAAGTCCTTTTTCCAATCCTCATTATGGAATAATTTCACTCCAACCCTAGATATATCACTCCAGAAAAAAAAAAAATGATGAAGAGACAAGCAGGGAGCCTCCTTTGTTTGAGCTTAAGAGAAATATTATCTGGGCACGATTTTGTAATGAGATGCCAACTCTACTTATCTTTTACCTAGATCAGGTTCTAAAGTGACAGGCACTTGTGGCATAAAAACTTTCATCAGCAAAGAAAAAAATCTTTTCATCTTCAAAATTTAATTAAGCAAGGGCTTAAAAGATATCTCAGAATAGCCTAGACAAGAATGATGTCTAATTTTAGAATAAAAGTAGAACTTCAGTTGCCTGGGTATCAAAACACATGTTTACTGGGAATCTTAGGCCCTCTCTAGAATCCAAAACAGAACAAGAGCATTTAGAAAAAGAAAGAATAGCACAACCTTTAATGATCAAGAGCCATATAAATTGAGCCAAGGGAGCAATTTGGAGAAAGAGCTAGACTCCCTTTATCCAGGTGTTAGTGCTGAGGCTGCATAATCTAAGACAGGGACAGATCAGAAAGCTCATCAAAGACGGGACCAGCCTGTGGCACTTTGGAAACATCAAATAGGATTGATAATATCACAGGAAATATTAATGCTAGGAGAGAGGGTTATGCTAGTGAGGAGGCTGGAAAAAACTTCCTCTGTTACTATAGACTGGGAGACTGCCTGAGAGGAAGGGGCTACATAGATGGAAG
Organism: Antechinus flavipes; assembly: GCF_016432865.1. NCBI lineage: Eukaryota > Metazoa > Chordata > Mammalia > Dasyuromorphia > Dasyuridae > Antechinus > Antechinus flavipes. Next base: position 30,253,256 of record NC_067400.1, on the reverse strand, counting down.
AGTAGGTTAGAGCACGTGGGGTCTTTAATTTACAAAGAAAGAAACTGAGGTCCACAGAGAGGAAACAATGACTCGCTGAGGGTCTTATTGGCTGTAAGGAAGTCAGAAGGAACGACGGGGGTACAGTTAAAACACACACTGGTTTCTGCAGTCTGAGGATCTTAATTCAAATGTTGCTTCTGATATTTATGATTTGTCTTTACAAGCTTCTGTAGCTTGCATGTGTGTATAGTGCAGACTTGAGATCACTCAATCAACTGACACATAAACATTTCTTAAGGTACAACTGTGTGCCAGGCACTTTGCTAAGTTCTTGGTTAGAGAATCTCCTTTCCAGATGCAGACCCAACAGCTCGGGATTTGATCTCACAGCATCTGAGAAGCTGAGTCAGTGGAAAAAACAGTGAACCTGGAAGGCAGAAGACCTGAGCTGAAATACCACATCAATCACTTGAAATCTGGGTACTCTGAGCAAGTCATTTAACCAATCTCTCAGGGTCAGTTTTAACTGATACAACAAAGGCACTGAATCAGAATAATCTTTTGCAGCTCTTTATTCATTCTTTGCTTTTTTTAACCCTACTGCTTAGAACAGAGCTTAGTGCAGAAAAAGTCCTGAAAATTCACTGACTGAGGGATGATGCTATGGGCTTTGAAAAGCCCTGGGCTTTGTGAGCCCCATGTGAGCAACTAACTCAGCATCAATATGGCCTTGACTTTCAGTAACCTCAGCCAAGTATTCTTGCAGCCACAGGGGAACTGTTCTATCTCTGCTACCTTTGCTTTACATCAGTTCATAAAAGTCTTTCAAGGCTTCTCTGTATTCATCATTTCTTAAGTATAATCTTTTCCCATTGAATTATAAAGTTTTTTTAATGACCAAAATGACTTTACACATCATTTTTCATCATATACTTCAGAAATGGAAGACTAAATATTTATATGATGAAAACTTCAAGGGAAAGGGGAGGCAGAGACATCGGCAGCTGCCAAAAGATCACCTCCCAAGCAACAATTAGTAACTGGCAGGATGGATCAAATGTTGGACTTTCAATCTTTAAGATATGAGTTCCAAACATGCCTCAGACAATTAAGTCACTTGATCTCTTTCATCTTTTATATTATAAACACTCAGAGGGTAGGGAAAGCCTTTCATTTTATTTATTGTATTCCCATTGCTTAGCACTACGCCTGGCAATTAATACATATTGAATGGATTGATTTCATTTTCCTCATCTGTGAATTGGGGAGAATTACAGAATCCATGTCTTAGGAAGGATCAAATGAGATCACATGAGTAGAGGGCTTGCAAAACTTAAAGTTTTATATTAATGCTATTTATTATTAAAAGTATTATTATTGATAAGGAATTGTTGCAAGAAATTATGACTGATAATCAGGAGAGACAATATCAATATGAAAATTCTCAATCCTAGGATATAACGTCCTGCTATGAAAATTAGCTTATTCACCAGAGTAAATGGCCGCAGGACTGAGGGACAGATCTGACCACTGACCTGCTCCTGACTTGGGATACTGAGTTAAGTGTGAAGGCTGCAGTGGTGAGGGCATGAGTTTATAAGTTAGAGCCAGAAGGGGCATAGAGGAAAGGGAAATCTCAGGGTTGGCTAGCTTCCCTCAAATATTAAATATATCATTTGTAAAAATGTCTTTGTGGCTTGTCAATTATCACCTTTTATTTTTTCTGTGGAGATTTAAATCATGGTATCAGATAAGCTTGAAGGGAGAAAGAATATTGGGTTAACAGAATGGAAACTCAGGGCCTGGCAGGATCCACAGACCATCTCGGACAAACCCTGGTCATCTGACATATGAGGAAGCTAAGGCCCCAAAGCATGACATCATATGACCGAGGCCACACTGGTAACGAGCACCAGAGTAAGGATTCAGAGCTCTGACAACCATCACTTAAATGCATTCATCTTTAATCTTAAATTTTCAATCTAAAGCCAGGGCAAATAAAAATCTCTAAGACAAACACTTCTGTTCAAACAATTTTTGCCATCCAAATAATGACGTAAATGGGCTTGCGTTCAAAAATCTGTATTAATCAATCAACAAGCTTTTATTAAATGTCTGATGTGCCGGGCCACGTTAGCCATTGTGAATACAGATAATTAATCTCAGAAAAAAATGACTTCAAGGAGCAGTTCCTATATTACGGGGGATGGGGGAGGCAAAGGAGGAAATTAGTGACCATTTTCAAGGGTATTAGGGGAAATGAATGAGGGATGGAGGGCAGCTGTCTGAGCTTCCCTAAAGTTAGGACATAAGGAAATGGGCTTTATTTCAGAGGGGTGGGGGATTTAGGCCAGACATCAGAATTTCCTGCCTAAAGCAGACTGGAGACACTGGAATGTGCTCCTTTCCACTGAAAATTAAGAATACGATGGCCCAAAGTGGATGGATCCAGCAGATGAGTTGTCCAGATTCCTCTCAGCCCAACATTTATATGTAGAGAAGGAATTCAAGTGAGTTTATTATTGACTTAAAGACAGTAATGGTCGACTTAGAAAAGCTACTTTTCTGTGCTATCACTTCGCAAACGCAGGCAACATTTCAAGAGGAAGTGTCATTAAGAAAGTGTTTCTGGGATGGGCTCTGCAAACCTCACTCCCCAGCTGCCATCATTAACCAGAGTCTTCCTCAAGCTTGGGTTCTCTATGAATCTTTGCTAAAATGGGAAACACAAAACAGAACAAAACCTACAGGTTTCTCCTACCACTAACACCTAAACGACCTTCTTTGGACACAGGAAGAAAAAGAATTCAGTCTGGGAAATCAAGAGGACACAGAATTCGGTATGTCCTTATCGTCCCACTTTGTCTCTTGCCCAAGTCAACGAGTGCTAGAAACTTGCTGTTTTCTAATCTGTTTTAGAAAAGTAAAGAGCCCAGATTTGGAGTTGAAGATAACTCTAAGCAAGAATCACAGAGTAAAACACGGTAATATATCATCAGAGGAACTCAGACAACTGTTTTAAGCCCTCATCTCATATCTCCTAATGTGCTGGAAAATGGACTCTAATTTCCTCCTTTGTTATCCTTCCTCTTGAGCTCCCAAGTGAAGCAGAAACCTTAAGTACATAGACAAAAGGAAGCCAATAAAACAAATGAAATAGTGGGACAGCTAAGAGGCACAGTGGACAGAATGCCAGGTCTGCAAAAGACCTGAATTCAAACTCTGGCCTCAGACACTTACTAGCTGTATGACCCTTCCCAAGTTAATACATCCTAATGGCCTCAGTTTCCTCATTTGTAAAATGAGCTGGAGAAAGAAATGGCAGATCATCCGAGGATCTTTGCCATGAAAATGGCAATTTTGCTCTATTCCCTTTTCCACATGTGGAGGGTCAATAAAATCCCAAATAAGAACAACAAAAAGCAATAGGCAATGTAGAACAGTGCTGATTTAGAGGCAGAGAATCTGGGTTCAATTCCTGAGTTTGTTGCTTAATGTCTATGCCCTTGAGCTTCAATTTCCTCACCCATGAAAGGGTAGCTTGAAGCTCAAAAACTTTGAAAGATCCTCTTAGCTTTGAGTCTATGATGTTCATAAGTAACATCATAGACTGGAGAGGGAAATGATTTATAAGGGGATGCTAGGGGTCCAAAAATACCCAAAGGTGTTAACAAGAGAAGTATGTTATCAATCAACAAATATCAATAAAGAAATAGCCAGTTTCCTATTTTCTTGTTTTCCTTATTATAAGGAATCCTTATTTTCTATACTCTCATGTATAAGACAATGCCCATCTTGAATGTCTGAACTCATTTTAAATCCATTTTAAAAATAAAAAAGATATACTTTGTTAAAGGAGGAAGTTTGGGACCATTAAAAAGAACTTGGCATGATACATCAAGATGGAAAGACAGTGAAAAAAGTTTTCTTGGTGTAATATACACGATATTTTCTCCCACAAAGTATTTGTCTCTTGCCTTAAAATGAGATAGAGGTGACATCCCAGATTGGGTCAAATCCAAATTTAAATGCATTTTCTTTGTTTGGCTTATCTTCCAGCACTATATCCTTGCCCCTCTTTGATCAAAAGAAACTCAATGGGATTCATGCCCTTAAGAAATAAGATATTCATAAGCAAAACAGAGCCACTGGAACAACTTAATTTGTCCTCCACCAATTCTCAAACCAGTCTTCACCATTAAGTTATCCTCAGAGAGAAGTTTCCCACATGGCACAAGTTGCCTTGTATGATTTTCATTTCTTAATTGAAGCTCAACATATAGTTTTTCCTCTAACTACAGAAAAACCCATTGCCAAAGACTATGCTAGAATGGAAAAATGTAATTGAGCATCTGCTTAAGGACATCTTAAATATAAATCATTAGCTGGAAGAGGGAAAGTGTTTCCACAGATCTGTAGGAAAATCATGATGGAGACTAGCCTTAATTTGGGGACAATGGGAAGAAAACTCTCCTTCTCACCTGACAATGATAACAGGTGTGCAGAAGGAAAAGGATGCTGGGAAGCTTATAATCATCACCTCTGCTTCTGCTTATGTTGGATTAAAAGTGCAAAAGGGTCTATGATTTGGCCCATTCCTCCCTAAATCGCTCCAACAATTACATCCTCAATAATCTTCTTGTGTTGTCCATATACTCAAACTTTCTCCTGTCCATAGAAGGCATTGATCAAAAACTGTTTGTCTCTTTTGGTTTTCTGTTAAGTTTATTTTTTTTTTCCTTCTATCTCCAATATTTAGCACAGAACACCCTGTTCAAAGTAAGTACTTAAGAGAAATGTTCCCCTCTGCCCCAATTCATTTCAGTTGGATGCATATAATGACATAAGATTACAGACATAGGGACTTGAGAGGAAGTTTAGCCAAACCTTTCATTTATTTATTTGTTTGTTTATTGTGAAGTAATCTAGGTTAAGTGACACAGCCAGTGTCCAACATATTTTGCATTTGAATGTAGGTCCTCCAGATTCCAGGGCTTTTGCTCTATGAAATCTCTCATTTTATGGATGAGAGAACAGGCTCAGAGTTTAAGTGACTTATACATGATCACACAGATAGCAAGTACAAGCATGAAGATTCATCACTCATTCCACTATACCATACAGGCCTCCATGAGCTACCCGAGCCAATATAGAAACAAGGTATTATGAGGGATGGAGCTTAGAAGTCAGGAAGACCTGCATTCAAAAGCTATGTGAATCTGGGGAGGTCACACTCATTCTCTCTCAGTTTCCCAATTTGTAAAATGGAGATAAAAATAGCAATGACCTCACAGGGTTACCATGAGAACCAAATGAGATCTGAGTAAAGAGCTTCAAACTTCAAAGTGGTATAGAAATGCTATTAGTAATATTTTTCATTACTGATATCTTTAACAATATTATTGGTATCAATATTTTATTAACAGAAGTACATATGGTGTGTTAATATATACAATTAGTATATTGATGGTGTTATTTAATGTGATTAATATTGATGCTATATGAATATAATTGTCATTGATGATAAAGATGATATTATTACATACAAAAGAACAGTTGTTATTACAGGAGTAAAGACAATATTCACATGGGGCTGAAAAGACTAATTCATCTTCTCCTATCTATTCCAACCATACATAGGTGAAGACTATCTTTGAACACCTCATTGGAACCACTAGATAAAAAGCCAGTCACTGCTTATAATTCTCTTTGATTAGTTCACAAATTGATATTTCCTTTACAAAAAGAAATTTCTGTCATTTTCATCTTTTCAAATTCAGCCAGAATCACGGATGGGCAACATTTGTCTTATGGCCACCCAAGAAAGGAAAGGCAATGAGGCTGGTGGAGGGCCTGAAGGCTGTGATATAGGAGGAGCAGCAGAGGGTAAGTGAGAATGTTTAGACTGGAGAAAAGGAGACCATGAAGAGACATAATAACTGTCTTCAAGTATTTGAAGGTCCACATGTGGAAAAGGGATTAGACTTGTTTTGTTTGGCCCCAGAGGCCAAGACTAGGAACAAAAGGTACAGGTTTCAGATGGGAAGATTTAGGTTTTTCCAAAACTTAAAGCTATCCAAAAGGGCCACCTCCTTGTTGGAGATGGTTCCTGAATAATAGAGATCTTCAAGCAGAGGGAAGGAATTAGGAAGAGAGGGGGAGAAGAAGTGTAAGGGAAGAAGGAAGGGAGAGAGGCAGGGAGGGAGGGAGGGAGGAAAAAGGGAGAGGGGTGGAGGGAGAAGAAAGGGAGGGAGGGAAGAAGGAAAGGAGAGGAGAAGAAGGGAGGGAAGAAGGAAGGAATGGAAGGAGGGAAAGGGATGGAGGAAGGAAGGGAGGGAGGGATCTCTGTTGCAATAATGAAAACCTACAACATCTCAAACTTGGGTCCTTCTAAACAATTCCTTTTTAATGTGTTCTATAAAGAAGATGTTTTCTACAGGATTTATCTATTGACTTATAAGGACTTCCTTTGTTTCCTTCTGAGTCAGCACCTTCTATGTTTTGATCAAGAGAAAAGATGCCCTATAATTATTTTTAGAAGATGGGCTGTTTGGATAACATGACTAACTGATTTTAAAGAAAGCTTTGTAGTCACCTTCTCTCTTTACCCCAAACACCCCCATTTTACTCATCTGTCTAAAGCAGCTAAAATCCCCCATCTCCATCTACAACTGTCCATTAAAAAAACATGGTTTCATGTTCACCATACATTTCATTCTTCATCCATTGAGTAGTCTTGTAAGGAGTTCTTAGTTAACTAGTAACACTTGGATTAAAAAACAATCAAACTGCTAAGACCTAAATGATTTCTAAGGTCACTTCCACCTCTAGAATTCACTCCTACAATCTATGGTTCTAAGTTCCTGTTCTTCCTGTGATGAAAGGACAAATCTAACAATAAGAGAAGCACGTGAAGCTTCTCTTTATTTTCTCACTGGCTGATTCTCTTTTACAAAGTCTCAAGAACATGAGATATTTCGTATGTAACACTTCATCACTTTGTCTTCTCAATACAGCTATTATTATATTCTTGGATAGCAGAATTGTGTGTTTTTTTGTATGTAGGTGGAGATAACTGCAGGATAGAGAGGTGCTATTTGCAGTAAAATGGACAATGGCTTTGGAGCCTGAAAAGACCCTTGGTTCAAATGCCCTTTGAGAGATTGGCTACACCTGGGGAGGTCACTGATGCAAGCAGGGTCAAAAAAAGATTAAAATTCCTCCAGACAAAGGGGAACTATACGGCACTTTAGAGAAAATTCCTCCACTGAAGAAATCACAGAAAGAGAGAGACAGACAGACAGACAGACACACACACACACACACACACACACACACACACACACACACACACAGACAGAGACAGAGAAAGAAACAGAGAGAGAGAGAATATCAATAGAGAAGGAGAAAAGGGTGTCTTTTTGTATCTGCATATGAATCAAAAATCTTTTACTAAGCATACACTCTAACAAACACTGGAAAGCCAAATAACAGGGAGTGGGGCAAAAACCCGTCTCTGTCCTCAAAGAACTCATATCCTAACAGAGAAGACAACACGCAAATAACTTCTTGTTCATTTCAGTCATGTCCGACTCTTCGCAACCCCGATTGGAATTTTCTTGGCAAAAATACTTGAGCAGTTTGTCTTTCCTTCTTCATTTTACAGATGAATATAAACAAAATACATACTGAATATACAAAAGGTCATATCAGAGGAGAAGGCACTGGCATCTAGAGGAGAAAGCGGTCTAGGAAAGGACTGTTATAGAAATTGGAATGTGTGGGAGAAAAAGGCAGACAGAGACAGACAGATATAGACGGAGACATGAAGACAGAGAAGAAATATCTTATTTTGAAAAAGAACCAAACAATATCTAATTTAATAATAACAGTTGATTTTAATACGAAGCCTAAAGACGTGCAAAGTGTTTTTCTGTCTTGTAAATTCAAAAAATACATATTACATCCCCATTCTGAAGAGAAAATGAAGCTCTACAGGGTTAACTAGCCACTTAAATTGGGATTAATTCTTAAGGCCACAAAGATATCTCTTAATCTGAATGCCTTCTATGACTGATTAATTCCAAATTATTCTGTTTATATCTTGTTGGAAAAGAATTGTTTGCCTATTGCCTCTCTCTATTAGACTGGGAGCTTCTTGAGAGCAAGACATGAACTTTGCCTTTCTTTGTAATTCCATCACCCAGCACAATATCTGGCATATCCAAGGTGATAATAAAGGTTCACCGATTAACAGCTAGGAATCAAGAAATGAGGACTTAAACCCAGAACTTCTTAGTTTCAAGATTGGATCAAAACAAAACAAAACAACAAACCCCATAAAACAAACAAACAATACATGTGCTATGTAGTTCTAAACGATCCGCTATTTTCTGTTAACTCATTAGAAAATAAATGTGATCTAGTATGAAGCAAATATTACTATATGCAGGACCTCTAAAGTAATGGTGTCAAACTCATACAGAAATGGGGCCATTGAACCTTTTATATGATCCCAGGAGGCCACATAATCATCAATAATCATCAATCTATATGTAAATTATATTTCTTTGTATTTTGTTAAATATTTCCCAATTATATTTTAATTTGTGGTTTGGACCAGAATCAAGAATTTTGTGGTTTGCATGCAAGCTAAAAGGCTGAGTTTTTCACATCCACTGTATAAAGCAACTAAAACTGCTGCTTCTCCATTCCTTTTTTTTTTTCCATTTCTAAACTGCGTAATCTGGTTTTCAACTTCATCATTCAACTAAAATAGCTCTCTCTAAAGCTAACAATGATTAATTGTCAAGTCTAATGTCCTTTTCTCAATTCTCATCCTTTTGACCCTCTTGTAACATTGATACTGTCCATCTCAATCTCCTCTCTCTCCTTGTTTGTCTTCTGTCTGATCACTCCTGTTTCCTTTGCTGACCCATCATCTCAAGATTAAGTGTCCCTCATATGTCTCTTTGGCCATCTTCTCTTATCCCATTAATTTGTTCCTTCTTAGTATTTCAATATCTTTATTTCAAGACAATTGGTCTCCTTTACAATTCTTTATATTGGATTTTATGCATTTTAAAATATCATAAGATTCACCTGCTTGGCAAAGGGGTCCATGGTTGGGGGAAGAGGAGGAAAGAACTTTCACTCTATATTATCTCATTTGAGTAATCTCATTAATTACCCTTCGTAATCTCATCAATTACCCTTCATGTATGAATGATTCCCTGTTTAAAAAAAAAAAAAAAAAAAAAAAAACCTTAACCTCTTATGTTCCAGCGATTCCATCAATAATTAGCTTATGAGAATCTCAAACTAAACATGCCCAAAACACAAACCTTTCCCCGAGACCTCCCTTCTCTCTAACTTCCCCATATAGTCAAGGGCACCCATTTGTCTAATCCCTAAGGCTTGCAAACTTCTGCCATCCTATTCTCTAATCTCTCACATATAAAATCTGCTGAATAGTCTGTAATTCATCTCCCTTATGCATTTTCTCTCTTGGTACCAATACACTTGGTACAGCACTACTTTCTGACTGTCTTCTCCACTCCAATCCACCCTCCACTCAGCTGCCGAGTGATTGCCCAGGTGACTGAATCCTTCTTAAACAGCTAGTAAGGGTCTGAGATGGGATCAATATATAGACTTTCCTGTCTAAAACTGCGGCCCTCAATCTACCATACCACGCTGTCTTCTCCATCATTTGATATCCTTGTTGGAAATGCCTGCTCCTTCTGCTTTTATTCTTTCCATGTTCCTTATTCACAATGATTTAAGTAAACAATTTACTTATCTGCCAAAGCAGGCAGACGTGCCAATAATTGGGCTGTGCAGAAATGAAGAAAATAAGAGATGAATCTTAGAGCAGACTCACATCAGAAGAGGGAAGATTTCTGTGATTATAATTGGTCAAGTGAAGGAATACACATGTTTACTTTTAGAGAATTAGAAATATTCTTTGATTGCTGCCCAAAAATTCAGCAACTCTCTAATGCAAACTATTTTGTTTTTAAAACAGCAAATAAAAAACAGAGCGATTTTTAGAATTCTTTCAAATCAAGAGGCTGCTGCTCAGTAGTCTATTTTAATAGGCTTCAGGCATAATGTCATTAAGTATGTGACTTCCTTTGTACTTTCTACAAAGAGATCTTTCTCCCTTTTTCTCACTCTCTTCTCTCAAATTTTATACAATATTTCAAAATTTAAAGAAACACCAAAACTAGTTATTTTTCATTCCTTTCAATGAGTGAATTTTCTTCATTGTTGACTGTGGTGTTTTTCCATACTCATAAACTGCCAAATAACACCACCAATTTCCAAATAGATCATGTATGCCCACAGAAAATATGCTACAGCTTATCCCAGAGCTCCTATAGGAAAGACACCTAGTGACATCTCTGCGATCACATATAAGGTCCTGGATTTAGAGGCAGTGTAGTCAAATCTCTAATTTCACAGATGATGCACTGAGGCTCAAGGTCATTATGAAATTTTCCTAAGGTCAATGATATAGTGTAAAGATTCTGATCCTAGTAGACAGCATCTTGAAGTACAAACAACAGAAAACTCATTTCTTTTCACCAATAGGCCTGCAACTTTTCTTAATCTCCCTTCCCAGAGGAAAGTTCTAAATTAGATTAGCCAGTGCTATTGAAAGCCCTGCATTGTACACGGTGACTGACAGAGTCAGGGGTCCCCAGAGCTCTTGAGCAAACATTTTAAGTCAAAGGCGGGGGAGAGGGGGCGCAGTGTAGAGCAGAAACCCCAAAATGGGTAATGCAATCACTATGAGGATGTAGTGATTATGTGTCAACCTAGTGAATGTAAGATCTTCTTAAAGATTCCATTGCTGTGGCAGCAGGTGGGTCATTGGGCCTTTCCCGATGGGGCATGATGGTACAGAGAAAAGAGGCAAGAAATGTGGATTCAAATCCTGGGTCTGCCACTGACTACCTACTTAACCTTTAACAAGCGAATTAATCTCTCTGATGAGCCTAAGAAGGGAGAGAGGGAGAAGGATTGAATGAGAAAGTCTTTGAGGGCTCCCTCTAGTTATTTCTAACTCGCATACACTCACCAAATAATGTTGTATCTTTTCTTTATTGAATATCTTATTTATCTTCTCTAAACTATGTCGGTACATAGTTTTTTAATGAGTTTTTTTTTTTTTTAATGAGTTTGCTTCTATTAGTCACCATGAGAGTAGGAATGGGCTTTTTCTTTGTTTCTGGTTTTCCCTTTCCTTATATAATCAGCACTTAACACAGTGCTTGGTATACAGCTGGTGCTTAATAGAAGCTTACTAACAATATTAGGGAACTCAGTCTCTCTGGCCTCAGTTATTCTGCAGAATACCTTCCTTCTCTGCTTCTAAAACTTAGTACCATGCTCAAATTAAACTTATGAAAGAAAAGTTAAGGATGGGATTACGAATGTGGGCACATATGTATGGATGGGAAGGGAGTGAGGATGCCGATCATGGGTCCAGGAAACTTAGTTGAAACCTACCCATGCCACCTGTTACGTATGAGAGCTAGGGAAAGACTCAAATTCTTTTTACCTCAAAATAAGACCCTTTAAGGTTGCTTCTGACTCTATTTTAGCCACAAAATTTCAAATAACTGATGAGCAATTTTTGTTCCTAGACTGGATTAGATGAATGATGAATTTACCTGGGATATGTATCCTGGGGGCACATGAATGGGGGGAATGGATCCATTGGGTGACACCATGGGAACTTCAGCAGGTCCTAGAAAAAATAAAAAAAGAGAAGGTATGAATATTGTCTTTCCCCAAAATATCTGATTTCCAAACTAATTAGAACATTGTTTTCTACGAACTGTCCAACTGGAAGGTACTTGACTGCCATCGCTTCTTTACATCCATGAATTCAACTTGGCTCCTTTACTGCGAGGCCTTTTCAACCATCCTTCTTAGTTTTGATTTCAAAATCAATGAATTCAGTGAATTCTTCAGGTTTGCAACCTCAGAAGAAAAACTGAAGATCAATGACTGTGCAATCCAACTTCAAGATTCCTTCAGCCTTAGTTTTGATACAACTTTAAAAAAAAAAAAACACTGCAGATAGATTTTCAGTATTCTCTAGAGAGGTGGGATTTATTGAGGGCAGGGAGGGAAGGGGATTTTTAAATGAGGAGCATTTTTTTCTAGAAAGCTAAACCAACTTGGATGTGATTTTGCTTTTTCTTCCAGAAATTTGACTCTAGTCATATGAAAGAAGACTTGAGTTTTGTACAATCAAATTCAATAAAATTCATTAATTTGAAATGGAAGTAACTTGAAAGGAAAAAAAAAAGCATTCAATTCTCCAGGTCTGGATTATCTGGCATTTTAATTAGAGAATAGGATACCTAAGTCACTTAAAGAACAGGGCAAGGGCTGTGAGAAACGGAGCTTGCTTTCAAATAGGAAATACTTTTAGATAATCCCATAGCAACCATAGATGGCTTTGCTACCTGTTTGGGACCTCTTTTCACTATTTCAAATTAATCCCTTCTAAATTAATATGAAAACGTGGTTTTAGGTGACACAAAAGGCATTTAGAAGCCTATGTATGACTGCAAAATCATAGAAGGAGAGATGCCAGCTCCTCAGTATACTGGACAGGGTACTTAGAAACTAAGGAAGACCTCCAGTCCACTAAGAAGAGAAAGACATGGCAAAGAACTTCACAAAAGGAGAAGCTTGGAGATATCCTGGTCACCCTCACACTAATAAAATCAGAGATGCATCCCGGAAAGTTTTAAATCCATCTTTAATCTAAAAATGGTGCTGTAGAAATAGTAGTTTTTTTTTTTTAAGTTTGAAGATAGATTTAAAATAATTTCAGATGAATCTTTGATTTTGTTGGTGTGTGACAAGCTAAAAAATGGAGATATAGAACATAGTGAAGGCAGCTAGGTAGGTCAGTGGATAGAGATCCAGGACTGGAGTCAGAAAGACTCAAGTTAAAACATGGCCTCAATCACTTACTAGCTGTATGATCCTGGACAGATCACTTAACCCCATTTTCCTGTTTCCTCATTTATAAAGTGATCTAGAAAAGGAAAGAGCAAACCACAACCTTTGCCAAGAAAACCCCAAAGGAGGTCACAAAAAACTGGATACCTAAGCCAACAAACAACAGCTCACCACAGTTACTCAGATGATCACAACTACAGGCTATCTCCAATGGATAATGATGTCTTGGAAATATATCATCACAGACAGGAATTGAAAGTGAGAGACAACCAATGGATATACCAATGCATTGCATAGGATATCACAAAATCTTAAAATAATCCACAGAAGGGCTTCTCGGTATTAGAGTAGATATTCCATGGAGGATGTCCATAGAGGACAAGAACCACATGAGATGTGGAGGAACAGCATGGCAAAGTGGAGATCTGCCTCCGTAACTGGTCCGCTTGCTCCCTGAGAACAAGAGACTGTCACAAATACAACCTGACTAGGCAGATCACACTAAAAAATTAGGTTAGTTAGGTTCACTCTAACAGGGTCAAATGAGCTATCATCAATTACCTAAGAAATGGGTCAACTTTATTCCCAACAATCAAATTGACACCTAATGAGCACTCTTCAATAATAATTCTCCCAGTTGCAAATGGATTGTCCATGACCACACCACCCATAATGTATTGACTTGGAAGATGCCAATCTAGATTTATTCTGCTCAAATATAGATTATATTCAAATAATATCAATTGAGCAACTGCCCTTCTGACTGGCAACCAAAGCTCCAGGCCTTCCCGGTTCCTCCTTTATTCTCCTGACTCAACACTATGGCTGTTTATCTGATTTTTTTTTTTTTTAATCTTGCATCCTATTATTGGGAGTGAAAGCCCTTGGGGTAGCTGCCAAAAGTAATGGGATGGAAAGGTATGAGTGGGGCATGAAACTAACTGACAAAAGAAAGCCATGAACACCCTCGAAATTGCACTGTTACATCAAGACAATTCACCTTCACCCTAAAACACAAGCCAGCTTTATCTATGTCATCAGAAGGGAAGAGTCGGGAAATGAGGTAAAAGAGTTTGCCCAATTATTGCAAAAACCAATAAGGGAATAAAACACTGGGGAGTTTCTGGAGAAATCCTGTCACATTTATAACCCTCCATGCTATTTATAAAAACTAACCTTCATAGAGGGCTAAATGAACTGTCCTCCCACAAAGCGAGTGCCAATATCACCAGTTTTGAAGAGCAAAAAACAGAGGCTCAAGGAATCAATCAATAATACTGGGATTACAAAAATAAAAACAAATGAAAACCTGATGGAGCTCCCACGTACAATGCTATATAGTAAATATATCTCAAAGAAATGAACTGATATGCTCAAAGTGCCAAATGCCAAAGATAATATTCAAACCCAAAACTTAAGACTCCATATGTAGTATATTCATATTGTATCGGGCTCTCTAGATTGACTCTCCCAAGTTTACGGTGTAGATTAAAGGAAAATTGTATAATTTATGAAACTAAGACATAGTAAGAAAAAGAGGGGAAGATAAGCAGTGATTCCCACTTAGCTAGGCTTGGAGCCTTTTCAGACTAACTACTCTCTGTCAATCTCTTATAAAAGAAGGACAAAACTTTCCTACAGGAAGAAATCAAAGATTTTTCCCAGTAGATCCTGAGAGAAGAAATGCAATCACTTTGATAAAGGATTGCTTTTTAATCACCAAAACGGACACCATGCAAGCAGGCTCTTAACCTCCCGGGTGACCCTTAAAACTGCTAAAGTCATTTGTGGAAAAGGGTTTGAAGAATGTGGGACAAGTGAATGATTTGCAAGTAGAAAATGTTTTTCCCCCCTTCCTGATTTCAAGAGCAACCAAATGGCTTTAACACACTTTTCTCTCCCACCCTCCCTCCAACCCCACGCTCCCATGGCTGTCATCGACAGTCTTCAAAATAACCTTGAATAATATAGAGGGAGCATTTCCAAAGCAACACAGGTCCCTCATGGGAGCAGGGAGGTCTCCTCTCAGAAATAGAGTTCCACCTTTTCTTTCCCCATTCATTACTTTAAAACGGAAGCCAGAGAGAATCCTATTAGCAATGCTGGAATGAGAGGAATTCTCTGCCCAGCCCCCAGCCCTCCCTAACCCAGCTCAGCTCAGAAAGCTCCCAAATCAATAGGTCCGTTTCACAATAGACACAGCCTGCGTCCCCAAAGACGCTGATGGAAATCTGGCAATAATCAAAAAGACAGACTTCTTCACTATGTCCAGGACCTGCCAGGAATGTGACACAAGGTCACCTACTCTCAAGCAGCAATGAGGCCCTAGAGATCAGGACCCAGAACGCCATGAAAATGACTGGGTGTTCCAAGGCTTGGCTTAGCAGACGTGCAATGGTCCCAGTCTAGGACAGTTATCAAGATTATCTTTGTTAAGTCAAAGTTCTTTCTGTTGGGCAACCTGTTTAACTAGCAGAGGGTCAGGAAGTGCTAACTGTTGAATGATAATGAGAGAAAAGGAATAGTAAGGAGTGGAGAAGGAGGGAGAGGGACAGGGAAAAACAGAATTATATAGAGACAGAGAGAGACAGAGAGAGAGAGAGAGAGAGAGAGAGAAACACACACAGATTGGCTAAGTTTAGATAAGTCATAAGCCACAAAAGTGCATAAATGTACACTCCTAAAACAGTGCTGATATGAGGAATCAAAGGACCAAAGATACTAGATAGAGGTGGAAAGGTCTGTCTAGTCAAATATTCTCATTTTACAGGACACTGAAGTCCAGAGAGTTAAAAAATGAGAAATTGAATTATATCCTGAGTCAAATGCATCCAAATCCATGAAAGAGATTTTTTTTAAGATTAAAAAAAAAAAACTTTTAAACATTTCTATTTAAAGTTTTGAATTATAAATTCTATCTTTCCTTTTCTTCCCTCTCTAACATAGTAATCAAATATAGGTTATATTCAAACACCATCAATTCTTTCTCTGGAGGCAGATAGTATGCTTCATCATTGGTCTTTGGGGATTAGAGATAAGTCTACCATAGTTGATCATCTCACAATATTGCTGTTACTGTGTATAACATCCTCTTGGTTCTGTTCACTTCACTCAGCATCAGTTCAAGGCTTTTTTGAAATCCACGGGCTCAGCATTTTTATACAACAATCTTTACACTCACATATCACACCTTGTTTAGCCATTCTCCAATTGCTGGGCATCCCTTTGATTTCCAAAAAGAGTTTTTATAAATATTTTTGTTCAAGTGGATCCTTTCCCTGTATCCCTTGAGGATACAGACCCAGGAGTCACACACAGATCAAGGAGTATGCACAGTTGTCTAGCCCTTTGGGAAATATAATTTCAAATTACTCTCCAGAATGGCTGGATCAGTTCACAATTCCACTCCATCCCCTCCAATATCCAACATTTTCCTTTTTTTTTTTTTTTTTTGGTCACAGCCAATCCGATGGGAGTTGAGTTGGTATTTCAGAGTTGTTTTAATGTGAATTGCTCTGATCAATAATGATCTAGAGCATTTTCCCATATATTTACAGGCAGCTTTTTATTTCTTCATCTGAAAACTGCCTGTTCATATATTTTGGCCACTTATCAATTGGGGAAGGACTTGTATTTTTATAAACTTGACTCTGTTCTCTATATAATGAAGTCTTTATCAGAGAAACATTTTCCCAGTTTCTGCCTCAGGCTTGCTGCAGGCCCCAAGCTGTAATGCTGGCTGCTCCTGCTGCTTTTAGACCTCACTTCCCTCCCATTTCAGTGACATAGGCCTTTCTGTTTCTCTGCTTCCAAATCAATTCTGAGGCAGTTTTCTAGTTGTTTTGGGGGGGGATTTGGGAGGACTTCAGAGGGTTCCTTCCTCACTTTGCCATAGGCACCTGGAATTCCAGGAAAGAGATTCTGATAGAATCTCATTAGCAAAAAGTTTCAATCTGTAAATCAAATATCCACAAATTTCTTCTCCACCCTTAACAAGATGCCAGTAAAAGCAAGTGCTGCAGGTTATAAGCCCTTCTTTTCTTAAAAAAAAAAAAAAAAACACCAACAAAAACCTCCTAACAGAATTATGCAGATTCCTAAATGAGCTTCCCACATCTTCAAAGTCCATTTTGGTTAACTGACTCCCTCATGCAAGGATCCCATGACACACAGCTTTATTGTTCTCATTTTGGTGAGAGGGGATCTAAATACAGGCAAACTGGACCACACACAGGTTCATGGCAAAGTTCCGAAAGCCAGTCAGTCCCTGTGAGGGTTTTCAGTCCTAGCTGCCTCACTCCAGTGTGTCTGCCCAGCTGCCAGAGATTCCTGGGAGTTTGCAAAATTTAAACAATCTTCCATCAGAAGAGAAGAGAAATTACATGAAAACCTCTCACAGGAGGTCTTTAAGCACAGGCTGAATGTCCAGTTGTCCAATATCCTGGAAAGGGCATAAATACCCCAGTTCTAATTTTGTGAAGACCATTCAATCACTCTTGAGGAGATCTGTACCACATTTACTAGAGGTGTGGGGTGAAGGGAAGGGAATAAATATGTATTAAGCACTACTGTGCTAAGGGCTCTAAAAAATATCTCATTTAATCCTCCCAACAGCCTTTAGAGATATGTGTTTTGAGTATTCCCATATTATGGGTGCGTAATTTAAGACTGAACGAGGTAAAGGGTCATATAGCCAGCAAGTACATGAGGATAGATTTTAAATCAAGACTTTCCTACTCCTAATTCTAGTTCTCTATGTACTTAGCTGCCTAAAACGAGCTCATAAGTGACCTTTAAGGAATTATTAGGAAAGAAAGTATACCTTAAATTAAAATTTTTTAAACCATCCCTAAAAAAATGTTGTTACATTTACCCCCCAAATCTCTGAAAAAAATTGAAAATTGAAATTTGAATTGAATTGAAATAAGAATTGAATTGAAAAAAGAAATAAAAAAACTCTCAACTTTATCATTACAACTTTGCCCAAAAGGTAAACAGGAAGAAGCATGAATTTTAATCTCTGTATTCCCAGTGGACAGAGTCCCAAAGGATAGGCTGGCAAGGCTAAATTTTAAATTGGAGAAGATATCCATAATGATGAGATCACAAATTCACTGAGCTGTCTTTTTGCTTTCTGAGGGGCTACCTACATGCAATCTCTCTGGGTCTCAGTTTATTCATCTGTAGAATCACAGGGCTCCTTCCAGGGTTAATATAATCTCAGCGTGAAAATACCTTGCACCAATATAGTCACACCAAATTCTGAATTATCACTCACTCTGCTTAACTACATATATTAGTTATAAAGAATTTTATTTTCCCTATTCCCATCTCCAGAAAAAAAGGGAAAATAAAGCAGAAGAGAAAATAAAACTATGTTTCATGGATAGATAGAACAGCATGGTGGTAGAATACCTGGTCTGGAGGCAAGAAAACTCAATGAATCTACCCAATTCAAATTGGATCTCAGACACTAGTTCTGTGATGCTGGGCAAGTTGTTTAGCCCTGTTTGCCTCAGTTCCTCACCTGTGAGTTGGAGAAGGAAATGACAAATCTTTGCAAGGAAACCCCAAATGGGATCACAAAGAGTTGGTCACAACCAAAATGACTGAATAAATTAAAAACATCAATTTTATATAAAAAAGCAAACAAACAAACAACCACCCTTTGACAAAACAGAAGGCATGTGGAGGAAGAGTCCTCTATCTGTGAGCAGAGGACTCCTGGGTTTTATCCCACCTGTGACATTTATTTTCTTTTTTCCCCCTAGGCAATTGGGGTCAAATGACTTGCCCAGGTTCACACAGGTAGGACATGTTAAGTGTCTGAGGCCAGGTTTGAACTCAGGTTCTCCTGACTTCAGGGGTAGTGCACTATCCACTGTGCCAACTAGCTGCCCCGACATTTATTATCTATGTGACTTTAGATGTGCCTCAATTCCTGGACCTCAATTTCCCAATCTGAAAAATACAGGGTTCAAAGTCTTCTAGTGACTCGGTTTCCTAATCTGAAAAAAAATAGGGTTCAAAGTCTTCCAGTGATTTGGTTTCTAAATCTGAAAAATATAGGGTTTAAAGTCTTTCATTGACTCAGTTTCCTAATCTGAAAAAAAATATAGGGTTCAAGGTCTCCCAGTGATTCTATCATGCAAAAATGTATGTGGTTTGGAGCCATGAAATGGGACAGCTGGGCACACCTGACTCATCTGTACCTGAGAAGAAGGAGAAGAAGGATCTCCATGTGTCTCCTCTAGAAAGCCTTCCTTCCTTCAAGCTCCCTCCCCAAATACAAGTATGAAATTGGGTTCCTTTAAATTTTAAATTTTGAAAGAAAAATGCATAACAATACTATATGATGATCAATTCTGATGGACATGGGTCTCTTCAACAATGAGATGAACCAAATCAGCTCCAATGGAGCAGTAATGAACTGAACCAGCTACACCCAGCAAATGGACTCTGGGAGATGACTATGAGCCATTACATAGAATTCCCAATCCCTCTATTTTTGTCTGCCTGCATTTTTGATTTCCTTCACAGGCTAATTGCACAATATTTCAGAATCCAATTCTTTTTGTACAGCAAAATAACTGTTAGGACATGTACGCTTATATTGTATTTAATTTATACTTTAACATATTTAACATATATTGGTCAACCTGCCATAAGGGGGAAGGGATAGGAGAAAGGAGGGGGAAAATTGGAACAAAAGGTGTGGCAATTGTCAATGCTGTAAAATTACCCATGAATATAATTTGTAAATAAAAAGCTATAATTAAAAGAAAAAGAAAAAGAAAGAAAGAAAAATGCATCAAAAAAGAAGAATATAAGTGAAGAAATTTTGCTCAAGTTCTCTGCAATGGTGGTGGTTGTGTGTGTGTGTGTGTGTGTGTGTGTGTGTGTGTGTGTGCGTGTGTGTGTGTCTCCAAAGTTGCTTGTTTCACATTTCTCCCTTTCTTCTCCTCCCTCCTCCCCCGGCCCACCTTGAAAATGGAATTCCTCATTTCTCAAAGTATGTGAACTATGCTTATTAAAAAAAAAAAAGAAAAAGAAAAAAAAAAAAGGAAAGAAAGGGAAAGCTAAAAGAAAGGGAAGGACAGATCTTCTCCCACAGAGTCCCCCAACCCACCCGAAAGCCAACTCCAATATTATCATATTTCAGTTTCTAGGAAATCTTAGAAAGTTGGTGGGAGCGGCTTCTACTCAAATGACCTGTTCTTTCTCAGAAAGCTGATCCAAGGTCTCTCTGACATTGGCTGCCTTACAAGCCTGTACAGTGTGGCCCGGCAGCTGCTTTTAAGAACTCTTGCTCCAGGGCAAGTCAGGATAACAGCCAACTCCGTCCACACGGTACTGCTCTGTTATATGCTGGCTACTGACAGGAGGTCAAGGACCACCAACTTGCTTCCCCTGCACTCACTAGCCTCCTCCTAGGATCACATGTGTAAAGTTACAAGGGACTTTGGAGTTATCGAGCCTAACATCATTTTACAAAAGAAGAAACTGAGATTGAGAATGGTCAAATGATTTCTTCTTCATCCATGATCTCCCAGCAAAGCCAGTGTTGGAGCCAGGAATATAAAGGCTGGGGCAAGCTGATTATCTTTGGGGAAAACGGTCTCCATCAGGAATCCAATCCAGGCCAGAAGTCCATAGAGAGTGGTCTGTCTAGGGACAAGGACACCATCTCTCAGCCCTGCAGGCTGAAAAGTCTACTTAAACTCTGGGGAATTGTTTTAAATCATCCCATAAACTATCAAACAATCACCGAATTTCAGAACTGAAAAAAGCTCAGACAAATAGCATCGTCCATAACCCGGGCTTTTTTACAACTAAGGAAACTGAGGGAAGAGCTTAGTCAAAACAAATGTATCCTGTAAGGACTGAACTATAACACTTTAAGTTTTGGTTTGGACCTTGAGTAAATATAATAAGAATTCCAGCTAATTCCAACATAGCATCTAAACATTGGCAAAGCAAGCCTCATTTGAGGTTTATAGCCTCTATTACTGGTGGTATCTATTGGGATTGAGCATCTGAGGCCATGTATACTGAACTTAGTATCCGGAAGAGCAGAATTCACTGTTCTCAACAACTCACTAATCTGTATAATGGGAATAATACTAGTAGCTTGTATTGATTGATAAGTGGATAGAAGAATGGATGAATGAATGAAAGAAGGATTCTACCACTGAAAAATGTTGAGAATCCCTGTATTCTAGTTTATTTTAAACATTAGTTTGGGGGACCTCTTGTGAATATAGACTGGCACAATCACTAAACCAATTGGAAATGATTAGGTATCGACTATGGACAAGGCATTGTGTTAATAAGCACAGAATACAGTGTTCACATTCCCTCCCTACTACTTATTATCTGAATGACCTTGAGTGAGCCATTGGGTTCAGTGGGGTTAAGCAAGGTCACATTTGAGGTCCCTTCTAATTCAAGATCTATGACAAATACATGACTCTACAAATGGATTTCTACATATGGATGTGTACTTAATGGGCCATACATATATACATACATTTATCCAAGTGGCCAAGTCGAGACCCTGGTGGGAAAGAGTATCAGACAACCATCTTTGAAGGAATCCATCCATTTAAGAGTATGTGGACAGTTATTAAGATAGTCCAGGAGAGGCAGTTGACCAAAAAGATAAGATTGAAGATAAGAGAAAGATAAGATTACCAGTATCCTAAGGTGGAATTAGTTAGGATAGATGTAGAAAGAAAATTTCAAAGGATGTCCTTTTGAAAAAGATGCTAAAAATAACATTCTTTACAAATCTGATAATGGGAACCATCACTAGCAAGAGCAGTAGGGTCATTGTTGTGAACTACTATCTAAAGCAGATGAATGAGACATTGAGTAGCTACAAGACCACAATGTTAAGGAGCCAAAAGTTGCTAAAGGTCACCTTTGGACCTGATTGCAAACCTACTGTCAATTAAAAGAATAGAATGATGTGATGATAAAAATTCTAGGATTGGGATGGCTTTGCAACCAACTACCATGGCTTGGCAGAATAGATAGAGGGCTAGACTTGGAGATGAGAACAATTTGTTATCAGTCCTGATTCTCAGCTTACCACCCTGGCCAAGTCACTATAAAGTGGGGATGTTAAAAAAAATAATTCACCAAATTATTGTTGACGCTCAAATAAGATAATGGTGGGAAAATACCTCACAAACCATAGGGAATTAAGGACAGTGACCGGAGCTGTGATTTCATGAAGTTGAAAACTCCCAGAAGTAGAAAAAACATTGCCACCATATTGAAAGACATGAATACTAATATTAGAATTTACAAAGTATAGTCAATCAATAACAAAGAGGAGAATGACTTAATAGATAGATGTACCCAAAATTCATGGAGAATGGAAGCATCCTGTCCCATTTGGGGTCAACCTGGTTTCCCTCCAATGAAAGTTCACAATAAAAACTATCAGGGAAAACATGCATTGAAAATATAATGGTTCACAGCTAGGTCACCTGGATAGAAGACTCTGGCGAGACATGATAAAATGAGAAATATTTTGGTCACATACTTTAGGAATTTGCTTTGCTTCACAGTACATATTTGTTATTAGGATTTTCTATTTTCTTTGGCTCAACAGAGGTAAGGGGGTGGGGTGGGATAGTTATTAATTGATTTCTAAAATGGTTCATGGTACAGTTAATTTGAAGGGTCTACTGCTAAACCTGTAAATTTCAAAGTCTGATCTATCCTCATCAAATATACTCATATCATGAAAGTGAATATCTTGGGAGAACCCCACAATGGATACTACTGCAAGGAGGGAAAAAGAGGGTTTCCTGAAACTATCTGATTCATCTTCAATGGGAGACATCCTTTCACCCCCTCCCCTTAAGCCTTGATGATGCTTTAAGCACTTCTGCCTTCCTTTAAGACTCAACTCAAGTACCACCTTCTCCAGAAGGTCTTTCCTAGGCTTCCCACATATGCTATGTTTTGTATTCTCTACCTCCTGCTCCTATTAAAAATATAAGCTTCTTGAGGCAAAAGATTGTTTTTGCTTCTTTTTTGTATCTCAGAATAGTGTCAGAGAAGTACTTAATTAACATTGGTCAATTATGAATTAATAAGCAATTCAAGAAAAAGTCAACGAGCAATCCAGTTTTAACCGATACAACCAAATACCTGAAAAGAACTTTTTCCCCCTAGGTCTGTGCTGGAAATCTCAGGACTGGTCTATTGCTTGGCCTCTGAAACCATGTGGAGCCATCCCCTAGAAATTCTGTGTCTCTAAACTTGCAAGTACACTAGTAGGACAATGTCATTTTCCCTCCTTAAAATAACAAAAGATTGACAATTTTCACTCAGGTTCTGTATCAGATCAAAAAGTAGGAAAGCAACATTTTGATTACCCCACTTCTGTAAACTGAAAGGGATGATAGAGGCCATCAATGGCTAACCCTTATATTTTAAATTTATAGTTTCATAGGATTAGAGGATGAAACGGACAGAAATAAAGTCATTTAGACCAATGCTTTCATTTTACAATAAAGAAAATGAATCTGGAAAGAAGTAAAATTCTCCCCTATGGTCACAGAGGTATGAAGTGATGGAGCCTCTGGGTCATCTCTCATCAAACCCAGAACATTTTCCGCTATAGGAAACTATCTCATTTGTCACCTAGTTCTTTCTCAAGAATAACTCATTATTTAGAAAACACAAGCACCCATATATTGAAGGAACCCCACCCCCGACAGGATGTAAGTCATCAACTTTCCATTCAACCCAATTGTGACAGAGCTCATGATTGTTTAATAAAAGATTAAAGAAGGAAAAGGGCATATTCCAGGATGCACAGGGCCCCACTGGCAAACAGAGAGAAAGATAACTGGCCATAATTTGGCACTAGACTGTTGGAAGGGATTTTCCTTTCTTAACCCCGCCTGGGCCTTCTAGATGTATTTCTACTGTTCTTTTGCTGTTTCAATTTATGGGCAAGCCCTGATGGTGAGGGACACCTGTACTCAACTTCCCATCCCCCAAGGAATAATCTCCCCCCCAAAAAAAGATGGAAGGGGAAGATTCGAGTTCTAAACATGCATACAAAGAAGGCTTGATGAAATTTAAAAGACTGAGGAAAGGATGAGGCAGGAGAAATTGCATATAGCCACATTTGTAAAATGTGTTTCTTTACATGAAATGGATTACTTGTAAATATATGAGCCAATACAGAATCCCCCCCCCCAAAAAAAAATAATAATCTGGGAGGGAAAACCATGTAAACGTTCAAAAATGAGCTCTACTCTATTTTGTATATTTCTGTCAAAAATAAAACAAAACAAAGTTCTGTGATACAAGAAAAAGAGCCCGAAGCTGGTATCTAATACATGAAGGGCTATGATAGAGAAGAGGGATTATGTTTTCTGACTGTCAATTAGGAGCCACATGAAGACAATGCAAAGAGGACAGACATCCCCTGGGTCACTAGAACTATCCAAAAGTGCAATAATAGACTGTCTCAGGATGTGGTGGGTTCCCCCTGATTGGGATTTTTTCAGTAAAGACTGAATGGCCGTTTGGGTGTATCGGCAAGGAGATATTGGTCAGGGATGGATTGAGTAAAAGATTGCTAAGGTTGAAGCACGGCTCAGTATGAAAGGCCCTGGCTTTTGGGGGAAGAGTTCTGGGGTTCAGTTTACAAGCTATTTATTCCCATTTGACTTTTGGAAAGTCAAAGGCACTAGGTCCTCAGTTTCCTATCTGTAAAATGTGTGCTTGGGGGTGGGAAGAGAGGGTGCATATGGACGACATAATCTGAAAGGTCCTTTCCAGCCATAAATCCAACTCTATAATCCTTCCAACTCTGAAATTCCGTGATCCTGGCAACAAACCATTCCCTCAGAACTCCCACGACTATGTATTCGACATCTCTCAAATATACCAGTCTTGAGGTTGGCTTGATTTTTCTCACAGGCAAAGTGCCAAGCACATAGCAGGTGCTTAATAAGTGTTTATTGAATAAACAAATTGTGTGCTATAGTTACCACAGGGGTCATAAATTAGTTACCACAGGGGTCATAAATTGAGAGCTAAAAGGGACTTTAGCTTAACCCCTTCATTTTACAGATGAGTAACATGGCACCCAGAACAGGTGAGAGGCTCACCTAAAGCACACAGATGGTAAATGTCAAAGCTTCTAACTCCTATATTTGTCAATAATCCCTTTACAATATGTAAGTGAGGGCTGGTACCATGCTTTATCTGATTATTTTCCTTCTGCCGGCCCCTTGAAGAAATCAGTAAGGATGGGAGGAAAGAAGGAAGAAAAGAAGAAAAAAGGGAGGGAAGGAAGAAGGAAGGAGGGATAGAGGGAGAGAAGGGAACTAGAGATTTGGGAACAAAGAAAAGGGTTGAAACCTCATATGCTATGACTGTTTTTAGTAGGGATGTCTATTCTTGGTGCCTCATTTTTACAATGTAAGAATCACACACAGGTCCACAGCAAGTGGTTTAAAAAGAGCTCTGAAATTCTTAACTCAATGACAAAACAGCTGTCTAGGTCCCTAATTCTTCACCAACTTGGTCTTAGATGACTTATTCTGCTTAAAATAAGGCACATTCCAAATCATTACCAGACTGAAGCTAGCATTAAATAAATAATAAACAGTTCATCAGGTTTCTAGCTCCTCCATCCAAGGGTCATTCAATAGGCTCAGGTGAGATCTGTCACTCACAGCATTGCTGGGGCCTAAGCCACGAGCAGACTCTTTTTAGAGGCTCACAAAAGATAGTGGGAGATTAACACTGGACACATCGACTGAAAGAGCTTTAGACATTGAACCGAGGGCTTAAGATAACTTTAAAGAGATCCCAAAGAACAGTCCCAGTGCATTGTATATGCTGGGGCTTTGTACTTGATAGAGTTAGAGACAAAAAACAGAGATAGGACTGAGATGCCCGAGAAAAAGGCAGGGAACATGGAATCTGAACACCAGGGCAGGAATGTTAGGAATGCAAGGGAGGAAGGAAGGAGGAATGGAGGGGGAAGGGAGGGAGAAAGGGAAGGAAGGAAGGAAGGAAGGAAGGAAGGAAGGAAGGAAGGAAGGAAGGAAGGAAGGAAGGAAGGAAGGAAGGAAGGAAGGAAGGAAGGAAGGAAGGAAGGGAGGAAGGAAGAAAAGGAGGGAGAAGGGGGGGAGGAAAGAAGGAAGGAAGAAATGAAGAAAGGAGAGAAGGAAGAAAGGGAAGGAGGGAGGGAGGGACAGAGGAAGGAAGACTTTCTGGGAGGGATATATTTAGCAATGAACGTGACATAAAAATAAAAGATATCAATAAGGCTTTTTTATTTGCTTGCCTGCTTTAAAAAAAAAAAAAAAAAAAAAAAAAGAGGCTCATTATCTCAAAATTGTGAGAGCTAGGCCAGGATTCTATAATATATGCCCAGGGAAACAAGCTGGAAGTTGGTTTTTCCACAAAGGCCTGAAAAGTTCTTTCTTCTTCTTTTCACTGCCTAATAGAGCCAACCAGCAAGGCGAATGGCTAAAACCTGGTAAGTGTCTAAAATGCTAAATCTGCCTCACCTAAGAATGAGACTAAGAGAAACCATTTCTCCTCCTCCTAAAAAGAGAAGGCTCATTGGCTCCTCTTTGCTTTTTGTATGTGTGTGAAAAACAAAGTGATGAGCTGGCTACTGACAGTAAACAGCCACTATAAACAAGTGGGAGCCCAGCCCAGCTGAGAACAGGAAAGGGTTTTTGAAGTCAGGCTGACAGTCCCAGTAAACACCTTTCAGGGACTGTGGGAAAAATGCCATCAGTCAGGCCGGGAATTTTCAAGCTATTTAGAGAGGGTGGGTAGGGAGGGAGGAGGAGGGAGGAGGCTGAAAGAGGAGGACAGATTGAGGAGAACATTTCCCAGGAGCATTGCTGAGAGGTCACTCAGGGCTAAGCACAAGTGATGGAGGGGTCCCCAGAAGAGAAAGATGATAGGCTGCCATAATCGAGGAAGGATGTAGCAAATGCTACATTTGTGAAGCTCATACCATGTGATGATTCTTAACATATGTAAACAAAGAAACTCTTCTTCCTCAACCCATAAAATTTTATTTCATTAGGCAGCCAAAAACTCAAAAAAAGAAAAAAAGAAAACACCTTAAAATAAAATTTTAAAAGGCAAGTTATCTATGAGAATCTGACCTTGAGTGTTTTTTCAATATATTTGAATAACTATTTCAACCTATAAGATCTTTAGGATCTTTTGCTTTTATTCTATATATTTAAAAAAAATGATTCTGAAAAGGAAGTCTAGAGGCTATCCCCTCCCCCCCAAAAGGGGCCCAGGACACAAAAATGCTAAGAATCCTTGCTCTATATGTTTCTGGCAGGGGATTGACCCAAGGCACGTATGGAGTTGCCTTCCATCTCATTTCAAATTATTATGTGTGAGGACACATCCTTCCATGCTGCTAATGAACAATAAACAACCAACATGGAAAGTGACATGTGCTGCCAATTACAGTCACAGGAAAAGCTAGCGCTCCTTGATTAATTCGAAGGCGAGGAGGAAATGTTAGGAAGTAACCAACGTGTTCAAATTCTATCAATTCTATGCACATATGTATATATGTATATATGTGTATATGTATATATATAGTTTAAATTTGTCTACATATATTGACCCCTAAAAGTAGATGCTATTATGAGTGAAAATTTGTCCAGTTTATACACACTATAATTTAACTAAAATACTCCCCTAGCTATTATCCATACACACATAAAAAGCAATCATTCTACTTCCATGGAAACCACCAAAATAGGCCTAGGATTTTATGGAATGCAGGCACTCAACCAGGAAGTCACATAAAAATATGATTGTATTCATTTAAATAAATTGCTGAGCACTGGCCATCATTTAATAAGAAACATTATACTCCAAGGAAAAGGAAGTACTATCTTCTGAGACTTTAAATGGACAAGGTTCATAGAAGGGAGTGTAATCACAAGGGAGAGATAAGAATGAATTTTTAGTTTGGGAGCAGTTGTTGAAATAAAGATTATTCACCTAGATGATAGTTACAAAGTAGAGAGCCTACGATCTCTAGGCTCTCTCTCTTCATCTCCATCTCTTTTCATCTTTGCTTTGCTTCTTCCTTCTCTGTGAGACTTTTCCCCTCCAGGTTTCCTAATATCGGTTTTCTATGGATTTTATATAATATCTAGATTTACACGTGCTGTCTTCAGCTCCCTAAAGCATGGGATTGCTTCACTTTTGCCTTTCGGCTCTTGAGTACCCAGCAATTAGTGATCATTTGTGATTGACTTAAAGATTGTGAAATTTTCATAGATATTCTCTTGTTTAGTCTGGAAGACAATGTTGGGAATTTGGGTGTAATCCTCACTTTACAGGAAATAGAAGTTCAAGGAGGCACTTGCTATGTGGCCCAGTGGCTAAAGTAAAAGACTTTAAAGTTAAAAAGATCTCCATTCAAATTCCGTCTCCTGCAAAGTGCTTTATAGCTCCTAGACATCAAAAAAGTTAAGTGACTAGAACCAAAGGTAGTAAATACCTGAGACAGCATATGAACATGAATCTTCTTAATTGATGTCAGCTATTGTCTCTGTCTAGGTATCTTTGTGTCTCTTTGTCTCTGTCTCTTTCTCTCCCTCCCCCCTCATTTGATGCCAGAGACCATAGTGTGAGATGTAAAGTGATTTTTTTTTTTCATTCCTGGTACCAAAAAAAAAAAAAAAAAAAAAGAAAAAGAAAAAGAAAAAGAAAAAGAAAGAGAAAAAGAAAAAGAAAAGGAAAGAAAAAAGAAAAAAAAGAAAATTATGCCGTGTTCTGTTAGTCTTTTTTATTCTGAAACTGTGTAAATGATTGGAATTCAAGGAGAATTACATTATCTAGAGATCTGTGAAGTCTGACAGCATGTATGTGACGCACACGTGTGCACACACATGAGTAACACAGAAGGCGAGTGATAATCACACATATTTCCATGATATGTATTGATAATGAAGTTGGCAAATGAACAAACAATCCAAGGCCAGTTTTCCCAACTTATTTATTCACTTTGAATCTTCACTTTTGTAAATGTGAGTGTAGCAACATCTTCATTCTCAGAGATTTCTCATACAACACAGATGGGCAGCCATCACCCCAATCATGGCAGCCCTGGCCCATCAGGCATCTTGTCGCTCAGAGATATTCTCTCCTTTTCTACCCCTGGATGCTAGTTTCCTTTTCTAAAAATATACTTCCAAACTGGGTGAGGAAGACATTTTATTTCACAAAAATTAAAGACACTACAAAAATCCACAACCGTTAAGAAAATAGTTCTTGGGTCCTTAGGAAAAAAAAAAAAGCACCCATGACTGGAAACTGTATCATATACCACATTTATCACATACCACAAACTGTATCATGTATCACATTTGCATGAAGAGTGGGCTATAATTCTGACTTGGCTACTTAATAGCTGTATAATTTAAAAAAAAAAAGTTTTACAGATATAGAAAATACAGTTGTGATATCTATTTCAAAGAGCTCTTTTTTGGAGTATTATTTGTAATAATAAAAAAAACTCTCTTTGTAATTATGTAAGAAAATAGTATTGGGTTTTTTTAATGCCTTTATTTTCTTCAGTTACATGTGCAACAATTTCCTAACAATTGTTTTTAAAACTTTGAGTTCCAGATTCTCTCCCTTCCTCTCCAAGCCCCCGGGACATAGAGAAGGCACATGTCAAGTTATGCAAAACATTTCAATAAAAATCATGTTGTGAAAGAAAACATAGATCTCCTCCCCACCAAAAAAAAAAAATGCTCAAGGAACAAAAAAGTATGCTTAAGTCTTTATTCAGACACAATCAATTCTTTCTCTGATTATGCACAGCATTTTTCAGTATAAATCAAAAGGGTAAGGAGTAGCTAGTTGGTGCAGTGGGTAAAGCACCAACCTGAAGTTAGGAGACCCTGAGTTCAAATCTGGCCTCAGACAATTAACACTTCAAATTAAAAAAAAAAAAATCAAAAGGGTAGTATTCTTAAAAAAAAAAAAACAAAAAACAAAAAACAAAAAACAAAAAAAAAAAACAACCAAATAGGGGTAAATATGTATTCAAAAACTCTATGCCTAAAATGCATTCCCTTCTCACCCCCACTTGGTAAATATTCTTTCACCCAATATAGCATTACGTCCTTGAAGGAAAGGATTGTTCTAGCAAACCATAGGTTCTTAATAACTAACCAATGGGAATAATAAAAATTATGTCTACACATTAAAAATTCTCCAGAACTTTAAGTGATAGAGGATGATGGTCTGGTCTGGATGCATAATATGAAGGTTCAAGTCAGGAAGACAGAAGTACGAGGCTGAATTTTAATGGAAAGGTCTTCATGATTCAGTGCTTTATCCACTGGGTCACCTTGCTAGCACAAAGAAATCAGTTCAATGATTATTCAACCGCTAAAGTAATTTTATTGCGAATGTCTTTTCTTTCATACAGATACTAATGACAGTAAGAACATTTCTACATCATTGTAAGGTTCACAAAGTGTTTTGTATAAATTATCACCCTGGATCCTCATGGAAATCCTTGGAGGTAGCTGTTACCACAAAGGAGAAAACAGAATCTTTTAAGAGGACAGAGAGGCAGCTAGGTGGCACAGTGAATAGAGCACCGGCTCTGAAGTCAGGAGGACCTGAGTTCAAATGGGTCTCAGACATTTAACACTTCCTAACTGTGTGACCCTGGGCAAGTCACTTAATCTCAATTGCCTCAGGGGAAAAAAAAAGATTATCTCAGTTTATCTCACAACCACCCTGAATGGGAGGTGCCATTATTTAGATTAAATGACTTATTCAGGATCACATAGCTTCTAAACCTTTTAGAAAGGATTTGATGGGAGGCCTAATTCCAAATTCACTATTCAATCAATAAAGTCATAATGTCTCTCTCACTTTTGAGTTCTATTAGCATGATAATACTAATGACATTGATAATACCTCTTAGAAATATAATGCTTTAAGGTTAAAAAAAATATACCAAGTATTACTGTATTATCTGCTATTTATAAAGAGATTCTTCAGGAAAATGAAACTACTGATTTGATTTAGTTATCCTGGGCAGGTCACTTTAGCTTCTACCTGCCTCAATTTACTCATCTGCAAAATGAGGATAATATTAACATCTACCTCCCAGGATGGTTGTGAAGATTAAATAAGGCAATTGTAAAATGCTTAGCATGATGCTTGGCACATAGTAGGTGCTTTATTTAATCTCTGTGTGCCTCAGTTTGGTAAAATGAGGATAATAGTAGCATGGACCTCTCAGAGCTGTTGTGAGGATCAAATGACATGATAATCAGAAGGCTCTTAGCACATCTTAAAGTGCTATATAAATGCTATGAAGATGACGGTGGTGAAGGCAGCAGTCTTTTGCATCATTGCCCTTCATAGAAGCCATTGAATGTCTTTCAATATTCAACAGAAATATGATGGTTCAATTGTCTTCTGGTACAGGAATTAAATAATGACTGTAAAAGCCTTTTGTTCTAAGACATGTATTGTCTATGGGTTCAACAAACATGACAATCTTTATTCTCCTGAGAAAAGAATTGCTAAAATGGCTTGTAATCTGACAACCTATTTTGAAATGAGGCATTTATCCCTGAAAAAAATTGATTAAATCCTGTCTCTCTGTTTTTCCCTCTTTGTCTCTCTGAGTCTCCCTCAGTGTCTCTGTCTTTCTATTTCTCCACTTCCCTTATTTGCTGAAAGATAAGAGTGAAACACACACACACACACACACACACACACACACACACACACACACACACATCTCATTCCTGATGTTTTCAAAATGCAAACACAATGAGACTACTACTTTTCTGCAATTTCTGCTCTTATTTGGTTTTGTAATTTTCCAAGACAAAGGCTGCTCATTCCTGAGAACTAGCCTGTAGGCTTTCCAGCTCTAGAGTGTTTTTGAGGGGACTGTTGTTATCATGGTATAATTAGAGTGGTTTGGACTTTTCCCACTAATGAAGTTCCCAGAGAATACCACCCCCAAACAACAGGAGCCATCTATGTTTGTAAGAAGCCCAATGTCTACAATTCCCATTAGAAACGAAGCAAAGAAAAGGGCCTTAGTCCCCTCTTCATAGACACATGGTACTTGAAGAGGGAACTACAAAGATATCGGTGCTAAAGAATGCCCCAAATGTACTGAAGCAATGCCTTTCAGCTCCTTCTTTTTCCCACAAGAAGAAGCATGTAAATCAGGAGGCAGAGGCTGCTTCCCCCAAGTGGTTCCTGATGGAGCATAGACTATTTGGAACTCATGAGTCCTGATTTATTCATTTCAGTCTCCTACCAACTAAAGTATACTTTGGGGACTTGGCAGTTAATTTTTAACTAAAAGATAAAATGAGAATTTGAAACCCAGTTCACAATTACTACAATTCCCATCAACGACCTGCCTTGCCACTATATATTTCTGCAAAAACCTATAAATCAATCAACTAATACTTTCAAAGGTCCACATGGTAGAGGAAACATGGCCCCTTTTTAAATTTTTAATACTCTTTTTGGAAGAGAGGAACGCAATCTGTGCCATACCCATTTGTACATCTTTATATTTTTGTTCCACAAACTGTCCTTATAATATGCTGCATTTGGCATGAGACCTTTCTCCAACTTTATTATATAATCCACTTAATAGTAAGAACCACTTTTTTCCTTTAATATGTATCATTAACTGATTGGAGCCAAGATGCAAGGACTGCTGGCCATGGTGCTGATGTGGCCTTGATTATGGGTGTTCAGAAATCTGGGTGTCACAGGAAAGAGACAGTGACTGAGGAACATCTATTACTCCTAGAAGCTCCAACGGAACCGGCAAGGCTGTCCTTTAAATGATGGTAATCATTCAATACTGTGAGTATCATAAGCATACCACAGTATTTGAAAGCAGCCCAGATGCTTTACATGAAAGTCCATGTGGGATTTGTACCTTCAACGAACCCTGAACCATAAACATATCAAGACTTCACCTTCCATTCCTAGAAAGGCACCTAACTGGATGCTGTGAGATAAGTGTGTTTTAGGGTACTGAGCTGATTGTGAGACAGATTGCCTGGGATGGAAGTTAGAGCCTGCAGACAATTACCTCAATGGCAAAGATCTTAATGTGTGCCTAACCATTTTGTATGAGTCTTTCCTGTGTGCTCTCATGAGTGAACTACATGAGGTCCACTCAATATACTGAAAGCATCCCTAGCATTTGTCATTATGTTGGTAGAAAGGGCTGGTAGGCATCACAATGGATAAGAGTGTCGGGCCTGGGAGAGATGAAGATCTGAGTTCAAATCACTTATTAGCTATCATCTAGTTTACCTCAGTTTCCTTATCTATAAAATGAGCTGGAGAATGAAATAACAAACCACAAGAAAACCACAAATAAGGTCCCAAAGCATCAGATGCAACTGAAATGATCGAACAATAACAAATGGTAGAAATGAAACACATTGATTGGCCAATGGTATTCTGTGCTCTAGAGTCATAACTGATCCATCTTTTTTTTAGTCATTTCTTTTGTGCCTCTATTGTCTGGTGTAGAGTCCTTCCCAAAATGACTCTTCATGATGCTGAAGTGAACCTGGCTTCTTCAAGGCTATATTAGCAAATGTGATCTCTATCCATATACCTAGACAGTCTGAATGAAGTTAGTGGTTGTGACATGGATCAGGCTGGCCAAGTTCAGAGAAGCTGATCTCCGGAAGACTGACCACAGGTAATGACTTGGTTTTTTGTTTTACAATGATAAATTATCTATTGCGACATTAAGTGTTAGGGAAGAAGAGGTAAGACATGTGAAGGGCCACCCTTGATCTTGCAAAGGTTAGGAATAGATGTATATTGATATAAGAAACTACATATAAAGTCAGATTTTTTTTAATGTATCGATTAATTTTATTTATTTATTTTTCCTCTTTAAAAAATAAACTTTGTTTTAAAAAATGGCACTCTGGGACTGGGGAGAGAATACAAAGGAAAAATCTAGGTAATGTAAAAAAAAAATCCCATCAAGAAAAATCTATTACAAAATTTTAAATTTAAAAAAATAGCTTGTAATCTATAATGGTACAGAAAATATCCACATCAAATGATATCAAGGATCTCTAGAATGAAAATATGAATATGAATTTATCATAGAAATCTCTGGAAATTCTAGTCAGTTCTTTTTAAATGGTCCTCTAGATCTCCTTTCAGAATAAGAGATTCAAAAACTCAACTACAATTTAAATTATTTCTTTGATTAATGTGTATGCAGCGGGTTATTTACATGTGGTTTACCTCCACTGGAATGTAAGCTCCTATAGGAGAGACTGCTCCATCAATGCACCCATATATAGAGGTAGAAAGTCCACAAGTGTGTATTTTTAGAGGTTTGTTTTTTTTTAATATGTCGGTTATATTCATATTTTTCCTCTCTAAAAATTGCTATTTGTTATATGATCTTGCTTTCTGAGAAGGGTAAGCAGGGGAAGGGGGAGGGAGCAGGATAATTGGGAGAACTGATAATTTAGGAAAAAGAAAACATTAAAAACTTAGGGGCAGAAGCATATAAGCTTGTTGAAGGCAAGTCTGATTTCACAGAGTAGCAAAAAGTAAGCAAATAATCAATACTTGCTGACTAAATAAACTCTGGCCTATTTTTTGCTTTTCTTTATTGACTTTGGGTTCAGAGTAGATGAATTTTCAGCATCATCTATTCTGTCATCTCAAAAACAATGTAATAATTTACAAACACATTTGGTTTGAGAATTTTCTTGCGAGCATCAGGACTTTTCCAAGAAATTAAGGAATCTACTGGAGGAAATTGGGAGGCTCCCTTCCTCACTCCCCGCTTGAGTCTGAAATTCAAAAGAGAAGACAAATGTTCAAGGTCAGCCTTGAACCTGGCTCAGTCCAATGCTGAGGAAGGCCAAACATGAGATCAGAGCTTTAAGTTTGAGATCACTGTTTGCCAAATTGGAAAACTGACATGAAAGAGAAAAAAAAAAAAAAGTTTGGGACGTTCTGTACAGACTCCATGAGAACAGTCCTGCTAAAGGGTCGTTCATCACCATGGATTCTTTCTGGGATACATCTGATTTGCATTAAAATGCAAGGCAATGCTAACTAGAAATTGTGCTTTCAAAACTTGGTCTTGTGGACATAATAAAAATTGTACTTTATACCGTGTATTGTTGGAGAGATTTGTGTGTGGGAGGGGTGGGCTATTTTATGTCATCGTAACTAATAATGGTATTGGTAAATAATTAAAAACTTTATTATTGTGGCATTTGATATGGTCTCTAAGTTCCAATGTACCACTTGCCAGAGAGAAGGAAGCAATCTTCCATTAAGAAACTCAAAATTAAAATGTATTTTCTTCCTTCCTCTACACAAAAATGATTTTCTTGATGCCAATGTCTGCCACTTCCCCACCATCAGCCTCAGCTTCCTTCTCTGTAGAAGGAGATTTGCATTAGATAATCTTTAGTTTTAAATTCTTGACTATGTAATGTTGGTTAGCTTTGCTAAATTTTCCTTCAGATTTTTAATTCTTTGCTACAAAAAATGACTCTGGGAGGGGCATATATTGTGAGATATATAATGTATTTTTAAAAGAAATTTTTTAGAAAAAATAAAAGGCTATTATAAAAATTTAAAAGATGAATACTTATTTCAAAAACATAAAAAGAAAACTATAAATGTGGAAAGTATACACACACACACACACACACACACACACACACACACACACACCTCCTCCCAGGTGTGTATGTATTTTGCTGAGGCAATTAGGGTTAAGTGACTTGCCTAGTCACACAGCCAGTGTTAACTATCAGTGGCCAGATTTGAATTCAGGTCCTCTTGACTTCAGGGCTGGTGTTCTATCCACTACACCAACAAGCTGCCCCTTAAATGTATTTTTAAGAGAAAATCATAAGAAAAAAAAAATCCCGAATTGGTCCAATACACACATTCTGAGAGTTGTCCCTCTTCCTGAGTTGCCTGAGAGGGACTATGATTTCGCTATTGTTAACAGGTCCATTCTCTTATCCATGCTCCATTCTCTTATGTTTTCCATCCCTCTCACCTACTTTCAGCTTGTTGTGCATGAAGCTTAATTATAATTTTTTTCAATCACCTCTCATTTTTCCAAGCAGACAGAAATTTTAGCCTAAAGCTTGTTCTCCCATTGCTATTCCTCTGGTGCCAACAAAGACAACAGACTGAAGACAAGGAGGGTTCTGTCCTAACTGCCTATGTCTCACGAGCACCACAACTAAGGGGTACTGCCTCCAATGTTGGGGCCTTGTAGTACTGTAGTACCTCAGAATCAGGAAAACTGGGTCCAGCTCCTACTTCTTTCACTTACAAGTTCCATAAGTCACTTATTTCAATTCTCTAAGGTACTGTTTCCCCAACTTAAAATAATATTTGCATTATTTTCTAAGGAAACTTGGTCTGATCATAAATCTAGAGCCAAAAGGGACCTCAGAGTCCACGGGGAAAGTGAAGTGCAATCATCTGACCAAGTCAACATGAGTAGTAAGGTCAGAGATGTAGGACTTCCAATGAGATGGGATTTTTGTGAATGTGGCACAAATTCCTCCCCCACAGCCACTTCATTCCCTCAGAGAAGGCTGTGATGAGCCAGTCTATTTCACCTGGGGATCAGCTCTCCCACAATGCCCCTGGCTACATTCAGACAGTTCACCTTCCTCACCTGCAGCCAGGTAGCACTTTCCACTATGCTGCCTTTGCCTTAAAGATGGCATCTTACAATTGAGAGGAGAGTGACTTTGTCCCTAGGTCCACAAGACCACACTTCCTAACTCAATGGCCAGTCAGTGATTACTGCATATGTATCAGACACCATGTTAATTAAGCACCTGGCATGCAAAGAAAGGCAAAAATGTGGTGTGTCCTCAAGAACTCACAATCTAAAGGAAGAGACAACATGCATATAACTAGGTATATATATATATATATATATAGCTATAATAATGGGAGGTAATCATTTTTTACTGTTATTTTATTTTAACAGGTTCCCAATCACATATAGAACCATTTTAAAAAATATTTCTTTAAAATTTTGAGTTCCAAATTTTCGCCTTTCTCAGGGGAAATAATCTCAAAGGAAAAGAGTACATATAATCCAAAAAAAAAAAAAAACAGAGACTATCTCTACATTTTTTGTAACACACAATAATGTAGAAAAATTCTTTATTTTTAGCTTAAAAATTACCATTATTGATTTAATCTTTTTTTTTGTATCTCCAATACTTATTTATAAACTAATATTATGCTATGTATGATTAACTCCCTTCTCTGGGAATTAAATCTAAAATCAGAGGGTTGGGCCAGGGGACCTCCCAGGTCATTTCCAGCTCTGCAGCTCCAATATAAAACAAAGATTTCCCCAGCTGCTGGACCATTACCATAGTATGTTCTATTACTAGACAAATCAGGAAAAGTTCCCAAGAGCTAATGATTGGCAGCTGCAAAGCACATTCATATAAAAGCGGTGGCATCCAAACAAGACAGGCTTGGGATTCTCAGGCTAGATGCAAAGGCATCTCAGCTGCTCCTCCAGCCGTTGGCCTGGTTTAGCAGGACTGCCCAGAGATCACACGGGATGCCTCATAAATGACTACAGATCCAGCATTAAGCAAGGTAGGGTGAGAGACTTGAGGGGAAAAATTGAAAAAGGATGCTTGGCCAAGAAAAGAATTGATATGGCCTTTGTAATAAACAACAAACCACAGTTATTGAATTCAAATCACAATGAATCTGAAGAGAAGGAAGGGCATACAGACTGCCCCTAGACCACAGATTGCTTGATCAGTTTAACAAAGAACAAGCCATCACCTTGTGAGGCAGCCCCATTCTACTTCTGGTTGTTTCTTATCAGCTGGACATTTTCCTATTTATCATCCATCTATTATCTGTAATTTTGCCTAAGTCTATTCCCTCCTGAATGCAGCTTTCAGGTCCCATGCTTGTTCATCCTGACCCTGAGCCTTCTCTTTTTCTTTCCAGTTTGTTCAGCAAAGGAAGGTTAAGAAGTCAACCCAATGACCACATATCTTAGGTGCGAGCCATTCCTTGCTGATTCCAGTTGTTTCTCAAGTGAAAAGAAACTTAATCCTGCCTGTTTAAGGGTAGGGAACAAGAGCAGTTCTCAAGTCACTGGGGAAGGTTTCATGGGCTAAAAATGAACAAAGTCTGTTACTCTATTTCCTTAAATATCCTCTATGGGATGCAGATCCCTAAGACCAGAAACTGAAATGTTAAGTCTCAAAAATAGATTTTTAATATTCTGCAATTACCAAATTCAAAAAGATCTTCTATTACTGTAAAAAATCAGACTTTTGTTGCACTATTCATACAGAAAGCATAAACTATTCTAGGTCACAATCCAGTTGAGTGGTACCCATATATATCTCCGCTATATTTGGTAACATGTTGAATACGTTTCTGATGTCCTACAACTACTAAGTGTAGCAAGTTACTAAATCATTATAAATATTTCTCCCATTAAAAAAGCATCTTTAACTGATCCATCTAAATCAGTCACACACTCCCAAGGGAAAACACAAGCTACCCCATGACCATTCAATAAAATAAAAATAATTGTGACTTAGGCTCTCCATAACTTATTCCCACCAGGATGGCTACTGCCGAGACAAGTCTGTAAAATATTTTAACATCCGTTTTCCGTATTTTTACTCAGTCTCCATTTTTGTATCTCTCTGTTTCTCTCTTTAGACAACTTAAAAGTAACTTGCAAAACATTTCTTTTTTTAAAATATTTTATTTTATTTAATAACTTTATATTGATAGAATCCATGCCAGGGTAATTTTTTTTTTACAACATTATCCCTTGCACTCGTTTCTGTTCTGATTTTTCCCCTCCCCTAGATGGCAAGCAGTCCTATATATGTTGCAGTATATCCTAGACACAATATATGTTGTTTGCAAAACACTTCAAAGCACTAGGTGATACCAAACTTTGCATTTCATTGGAACTATGATCTTCTGGATGAAGGCTCTCACTCCAACTATATAAAGTCCATAGGCTATGGATTTTGTCTCTTGGCATGAACCACTGAAATGAAAGGCAGTGTGGTTCAATGATAAATCCCTGGGTTTGGCCAGGGAATGAATCTACCTCAGCCATCTAAAATATGTATCCCTTGAGGGGAGGGTGGGAAATCACCTGGGGAGAGGAGGTGTTTTTCATTATGGTCCTCATTAGTACAATGAGGGAATTGGATTAAATGACCTTTAATGCCCACTCAAACTAGAAAGCTATAATCCTAAAATCTTTTATTTATAAATCTCTTCCATTAGACTGTGAACTCATTGGGGAAAAGGATTATCTTTTTCTTTTTTAGTATCTCCCAGGGATTAGTACACTCTCTGACACAAAGTAGGTGCTTAATAAATGTTTGTGGACTACTATGTGCATTGAATTATGAGTTTAAGAAAACAAAATGAGCCCCAAAAAAGGGAGGAGCTTTTATAACTATAAATCCCCATGCTTGAATACACAAGGAAAAAATCTACTTCTTTCCTTTAAGTGAAATATTGTATATTACTCTCAGAATGGGTCAACGAAATAGTTAGGTTTGCTAATTTCCCCTTTATTAATCCGTTACAAGAAATGGGTCACCTGATGGGTAGCAGGGGGGAGATAGATTTGGGAACAAATGTGACATAAAAACAAAAGGTCTTGACAAATTTTTTAAAAAGAATGCTACCTTAGCTGCCAAAATACCGTTCTTCAGCAAGTCAGTGTTAATAGGAGCAAATCAAGCATCTGTTTTCTTCCTTCCCAGAGAAGGCCCAACAGAGGGAGAAGCAATGCCCACTGGGGAGCTCCCTGTGGCTCCCATTGCTGATCCTAACTGCCAATTTACCGGGATAGGCGAAGCAAAGACCAGCAGGCTTCACAGACCAGTTTGAGACCTTTCATTAGAGCAGGCTAAAGAACCACAACCTGCCCAGCTGTGTGAAATAATTCCGATTTCTCCGTGGATGAAGGTTGGGCATGGGAATGCCTCAGATGGCAGTCTCTGCTCTCTGGATACAAAGTGCTCCTTCATCCACACCTAGAAACTGAACTGAAGGGGGCTGGGGGCTTGGAGGAAGAAGTCCACACTGGGCTCTGTCAGCAAGGGAGTTGTGCGACTGCTTCTTCAGCCTCCCCATAAATCTCACTGGATCTTAATTTCCTCATGTAAAGAGAACCAGAGACTTCATCTTCCAATTCCATGTCTTTGGACCAGCTGGCCCCCAGGCCTGGAAGGCTCCCCTCCCTTCTCCATCTCTAACTTTTAAACCTCCCTGGCTTCCTCAAAACTTGCTTCAAGTTCCACTTTCAATGGGAGGCCT
Source organism: Antechinus flavipes (assembly GCF_016432865.1). Taxonomy (NCBI): domain Eukaryota; kingdom Metazoa; phylum Chordata; class Mammalia; order Dasyuromorphia; family Dasyuridae; genus Antechinus; species Antechinus flavipes. Next base: position 30,212,849 of record NC_067400.1, on the reverse strand, counting down.
TTCCCATTTATCCCCCTCCATGTCAACCATAGAAGAAGACTTTCCATTGATACCATAAACAACTGTAAGGACAATGTTTGTGGGTTTCCCCATTAGAATGTAAACTCTTAATATGTGTGTCCCAATAGGACTGCCTGACTAGAACTTTGCCTTCTCCCCAAAACAACTCCCCCCCCCCAAGCTGCTAGTACCTTCCCCCATTTTTTTGAAATTACTTTTCATCCATTTCATCTCTAATATATAAATATCTAGTCACATGCAGTCTCCCCCATTGGCAAGTGAGCTTCTTGGGAGCAGAAACTGTGTTTTTCTCTTTCTTTGTATAACAAATATTTAACGCAGAGTGAAATAGTGTGATTAAGTAATACCGGCACATAGTATTATAATTATGGCATGTATTATATTTAACGTGTTTATTTAACTTATCTTTAAGCTAATCTTCGCACAGAGTAGACATTGCGATTATAGCACATGGTAAGCACTGTGAATAAATAATACTGACACATAGTAGGAATTGAAATTAGGACACATGTTAAGTACTGTAACGAAGTAATACTGGTACACAGTAGGCAGTGTCACTATGGCACACAGTGAGTGCTGTAATTAGGTAATACTGGTGCACTGGAGTTATTTAAGAACTCCCTCCTGACTCGAGAACTTTGACAGAATTCATGTTTTACAGTTCGACCGTCTAAAAATCTTCTAGGTTCATGAAGCATCCTTGTAGACTGCAGAAAGGAGAGGTGGCTATGTTTAGCAAACTGACTGACATTTTACAAGGCAAACAAGATTTCCAGAAGCCAAGGACATTAACGTCTAATCTCAACTGAAATAAACCAGACTTCAAAGCTGGTACAGTCATTCAGTCCAAAGGCCTTTGCTCTCATTGCAGGATTCGAGGAGAAAAAAAGTGCCTGGAGAATGGATATTTTTACCCCAACTCCACTAGACTATGTTTTCCAGTGTTCCGTTTTAAGCACATCATGCAAACAATCCCAAATGAGCAATTATGTGTATATGTGCGTGTGTTTTAATGTTCACAATAGTACAGACCTGGAGCTACAGAAGCCAGGTAGTCCAAAACTTTCCATTTTATATATGGAGCCAGGAAAAAAATTAAAGCAAGTAACTTATGGTTATATTTGATCCAGAAAATAAGACTCTTTTTTCCAATCTCTCAAAGGCCAAGCCTCTCCCTGTCCCTGCCCAAACAATCACTTACTCTCTACTTGTATCTATCGTTCCGTGTAGAGTCCCCTGTAAGCTCTCTGAGGGCAGAGACTGGCTACATTTTTGTTTTCTGTAGTATACCCATAAGCCCCAGCACATTCCTGGACACAAAGTGATGTTAATTCTAATTTATGTTTCTTTTTAAAATTAATGCTTCTTGTGGCGCAGTAGATAGAGCACCAACCCTATCTGACCTCAGACACTTAACACTTCCTAGCTGTGTGACCCTTGGCAAGTCACTTAAATCCAATTGCCTCAGCAAAAACAAACAAAAAAAGTAATAAATTAAATAAATGAATGTTTCTTGGTTGCTGTGAAACATGGATTCAAATAATTCCATTTCTCTTTTCCACACAAGTTTCCTTGTGTATAAAACAAAGAGTTTGGAGTAGAAAAATCTCCCCCATTCTTTCTCTCCCTTTCTATAAGACAATGGCTCTCTGAAATTCAGGTGTTGGGTGCTCAGTTTCCTTGCATGACACAAGCCAAGTTTGTCCCACCTCTAAAAAAGCCTTAAAATAACAGAACTTCTCTGCATCTCAGAGATGTGGGAGAAAAGAACTAAGTGAATTGATCTGGTGGGAGGAGGTAAGTCCTTTAATCAATAATCTAATTCAACCTAATTTATAGATGAGAAACAACACAGTTCATTTGGGTAGAACCAGTCAGGGGTTGTGAAATAGAGGGATCTTTTAGAAAAGATGCTAGGTATTGAGCTAAAGAACCCAGATTCAAATCACTGCTTTTGCTGTTTACTGAATGGATGATCTCGGATTAGCAACTTTGTGGACTGGGATTTCATCCATAAGATAAGGGAAATGGGACTCAAAATTGGTAATAATCGTGCTCCTAAAACAGTGACATAAAAATTGTATTTTACTTCAGGACTTTGGGGACATCACAGAATGAATCCAGTTTACTAAAAGCTGGACGCAAACTTAGAAAGTACTTCAGGCTCCACCTCAATGAAAGCATCTTGGATGGAATGGAAGATCTGGGAGGAATGACTTTCTAAATCATCCTTTAGATATATCCAGACTATACTGAGCCCTCACCAGAACACACACCTTTGGTAAATACAAATGGACCAAAAATTACTAGCTTAACAGATTTCATTTCCTCTGGAACAACCAGGAATATCCTTACAAGTTTCTCTATTTACAAAACAGGATTGGTTTGTTTATAAAACATGGCAACCAGAGGCCAGGACGCAGGCATTTCAACAGGGCCGTTCCTTTATCCTATTTCCAAAGTCTTCCCCTCCCTCCCTCAGCCCCCCAAGCATCTTCCTCTCTGTAAGGCTGTCTTTGGGGCAAGCTCAGTTTCTAAAGGTCTATCAAGACGGTGAATGCTAGGGGAAAGCTGGAATCTGAAAGAAATATTTCTCTCTCTTTTTCTTTCAGTCAGAAAAACCCGAGCACAAGAGAAACCATTCAGACGATGATAGAGTGCCTCCCGGAGCCGCCAATATGTTCCCGCTTGGCAAACAGAGATCTGTTTGGACAGTGAGTCCAGCCATCCCCTCGGCAAACATCAACATTCCTTTTAGTCCACAGCGAGAAGAATGAGACATGGCAAGGCCTTCTCAGAGGCCTCGGACAAACCTGGGACAAAAGTACTTTTGTCCCACGGTCACAATTCAGTAGTCAGGGCTAGCTTTCTAAGAAGCCCAGGCCAAGTGCTTACCACGGAGTTTGGGACCCCGAACCATTGGAAAGTAGGTGGGAGAGGAAAGTTGGGGGGAGGGAATTATCTGCTAGCTTCCCTTCTTTGTTGCTGATGGAGTAACCAAAAACCTTCAGACAATTTGCGAAGATGACAGACGTGGAGAAAAATATAGGGTGATGGTGGAATGAAGGGGTCGCCGGGTCAGGTTATTCACCTGTTCTTTGTAAAGGGATCACGTATCAGCTTTCAAAGAGAGATGAAGAAAAAGAAGGAACATGAATGAGTGAATGAATGAAGCTGAACACACAAGGAGCCTCCCTTTCTACCCCCACCCCCAAAATAGTGTACGAAAACCATGGCTGGCAAGCTTTCTCCCCCCACCAGCCTGACTTCCTAATGAAATGCTTCTATGCTTGATTGAAGATTGTCCTTTCTTCTGGAAGACTGCAACAGCTCGGCCAGTGGGCCCTGATCTAGCTTCTCAGTTACCCACATCCTCTGTGTCAAGGCTGAATAAACAAAGCTTCTCAGAGATGGAAGTCTCAAGTGCCCTCCTGTCTCCTCTCCTGGGTCGGAGTGGAGTTCTGTCCCTAGAGTTCAGGTCCAATGCCCTTAGGAGTCCCCATCTGCATGAAGGGCTGATGGAAAAATCACCTCTCAAAAGGAAAGGAGGCTGAAGGGCCAGAGTGACGGCCAAGAATTCTGGCTCTGGCAGCAATTTCAGCTGGGGTGGAGGGGAGAGAGAGGCTGGGGAGGGCAAAGGTAGAGAGAGATCTCTGCCCCTTGGGCACAAGAGTGCTACCAGAGGAGGCGGCAATGCACATCTCTGCTCCACAGCAAACAGGCAATTTTCATGGAACCTATTTCAGGCAGGATGCAGACATAGAAGCGTCCCAAAATAGCATGGGCACCAATGGGAGTGAGAAAGGAGTATGGCAGGGAAGGGACTCCGGGGCATCGCAGCCCACAGTAAGGCAACAGAGGGTGCACAGTCAATCTGCTGAATGTGAACCATGAGGTATAAGAACAGTACATAAGAGGATTACCGGGGAGAGAGAATGTGCCCTTTTAGATACCTGCATCCTAAAACAAAGCTCAGTCCTCTCACCCTAGTTACACTTCAATTTGGGGTCAAATCCTAACACTCCTACTTACAAGCTGCACAATTTTTAGAAAAGTAACAACTTCCCTCAGTCTTATTTTTCTCATCTATTAAATGTGTATAGGAGTGTGTGTGTGTGTGTGTGTGTGTGTGTATACATGCATATGCAGAGAAGGAAGATGTTCTCTGTCTGTCCCTCTAGGATCCGATAAAAATCACAGGTCCCTGTAGTAAACTCTGAAGTATCATCACTTCATAACAAGATGAGAAGAATGGAAACCGACAAGCAAGGGGGTGAGGCTCGATCCCTCAGACTGTGCCCTGTCCCAGGCCCCAAAGCTGTCTGGTTAGGACAGACCTTTGGTTCTTTGCTTCCCTGTCCCCCTCACCAGCCCCAGCCCTTCAAAAACCCTCCCTCCTCAAACAGCACAGATGAAGGGAAATCTTTGTAGTCTAGGTAAACATGGCTCCTCTGCCCATCTAAAGATGTAGTGTCTATATGCTAACCTTCTCATAGCACTGGAAAACTGGAAAGTCCCAAAGAAATCCAAGTTTAAAGAAAACCCTCCAAAAATGATTGGGGAAGCAAGAGATCACTATTTGTTAGAACAATCTATTTTTAAAAAAAATCTATGATTTCAGGGTCAAACATTGTTGGCTAAATCCTTGAAACTAGTGATTCTTTAAGTCTGGTCCAAGAACCCAAGACTTTTTTCCCGGGGTGAAGTGATTAAAATACTAAAAATACTCTAATTTCTAGTACACAAAATATTGATAGATATAACCAGCATAAACAAATGCTCTTTGAGGGCATGGAGACCTTGATCATTTTAAGAGTGCAATGAAGTCCTAAAACTGAAAAGTTTCAGAACTGCTATTTTAAGCAGATAAAAGGTACCTGGCAAATTAAGAGCAGTTCCATAGTTTCTTAGGGATTAATCCCCCAGTCAAATGATAACAATCAGCCTGAAAGAATTCAAATAAACAAAATGAAACAAAACAAAACAAAAACCCCACAGAACTCTTGCCACTGAGCTCAAGGGAGATAATGGATAAAAAAAATTAAAAAAAAAAAATTGGGGGGAAACATTATCAATAAATCACAGTGGGCCGGTATGGTAGAAAACCCTAAGATAAGCAATATAAAACAGAACATATGAAAGCTATAATACACATCTGCTTGCTCCCTCTCGCTAAAGGATAAGAGTCCTATTCAAAGAGTCCTCAAACTATTATTACTGAAAACTTGCAGGGAGCAAAAGGACAGGGGAAAATCTTTGTGAAATGCAAAAAAACTCTAGTTAAGGATGCTAGGGGGGAACCAAGTAGAATGTAAGCTCCCTGAAGGTAGGGAGTGTTTCATTTTGTTGTATCTCAGCACCATGCACAAGGCAAAAATGGATCACTCACTGATGGTGAAAGGAAATTGAATTCAAGAACCACATGACAAGAATGTTCTAAGTTCCAGAGTGAAAGAAAGCTTGCAGATATGAAGTGAATAGAATCTGTCTCTCTAGGAAGTGACACTAATGTGTGATCTCCAAATTCAACAAGCATTCAGTGATCACTCACACATGTAAGTTAGAAAGCCAATGGGAAAACTACTGTCAACTCCTACAGAATTGCTACACTTTCCTGTTTCTCAAAACTTAAACATAAATGGGCCATAATGCACCTACCTAGAAGACGAATTCACATACATCCCTATACACGGGCCATATCTCCAAATTGTTTTATAAACTGACAGAGCTATGGTTACATGTTGATAATTTAAAAAGAAAAATCAACAAAATGTATTGTGAAATAACTACAATAAGCCCTGTGGTTCACGGTATAATCTTCAGATGTACAAAATTATTAAGTCTTTAAAATAAACAGGAAGTGATCTGGGTTATAATGAAGTAAACAGAGCAGTTAGATGGTGCCATAATGCAGGGAGCACCAGGCCTGAATCAGGAAGACATCTTCCCTAGTTCAAATCTGGCCTCAGACACTTACTAGTTGTGTGACCCACGGCAAGTAACTTGACACTATTTGCCTCAGTTTCCTCAACTAGAAATTGAGTTAAAAAAGGAAATACCAAACCATTCCAGTATCTGGGTCAAGAAAATCCCAAAGGGGTTCATGAAGACTCAGAAAGGACTGAAAAATGGGTAAAGGAGAACAAGAGTGAATATTCCTTTGCCCTTGCTAAGGGTGATACCAGCATGGTTTCATTCCTTAGACTAAGAAGTGATTTTTAGAAAAACCCAATTTGGGGAATTCTTATGGAGTGCAACCAACAATGGACTAAGGAAATTTGAATTAGACTGCTGAATATGGGGCAAAAAGACATGATTTCAAGTCGTCCCCCCCCCCCCCTCCATGGACCTTTAATAGCTATGTGATCCTAAGTAAACTGCTTAAGCCCTCTTGGCCTCAATTACCTCATCTGTAAAATGGGGATAACAATAAGCTCCAGCCTAACAAAGTTGTGATGAGGAACAAATGAGATTATGCGTATAAATCACACTGCCAGACAAGATCACATCAATGCTACTTTTCAATTGCTAGTTCTTATTATTGAATAGATATGTCACAACTTAGCATCACTGAGCTGGCAGAAACTGAAACAGATGAAAAGATTAGTTTCATCAATCAACAAGCATTTATTTTGTGTCCACTGTGGGCCAGAGGCTGTGTTAGGCAAGGGGGATGTTATGTTATTTTTCTGAAAAGTGGGTGACTGTGCAGATCCAGATAAATGCTGAACATGAAGATAAGTCTCATTCAGGGTTGCTGGTCTTCTGCCATGGGAGACTATGATAAGAAAAAGTGGGAGAAAAGAAGAAATTGGGGTTCATGCCCCCTGTTTATATGAACCTCTTTAATTGTTCCTTCATGGATGTGCAACCCTGAGCATATTTACTGGGATGTTTTATATAAAACACTAACAATGAGAATAAACAATGGTTTATTTGATAAAAAGGGGAGGTGGGAAGGGACAGGGATACTTGGGATGTACCAATTGGATTAGATGACCATAGAAGTCCCAATCTAACTGTCAAACCCTATGATTTTCTGAATGCAAAATTAAAAGTGAAACAGTCCCAGACTTCAAGGTTCCTGTATTCCATCAAGGGAGAAAACCTACATACAAATATAAAATAAATACACAGTGACCGGGGGCTGGTAGGAGGTGGCCCTGGAAAGTAGGGAGAGGGAAGGGAAAGGCTGAACTGGACTTCCAGGAGCTCAAGGTTTCGTTCAGGAATGCCCTGGAAACTCGACAGAGGGTAAAATGCATTTCCCTCAGGTCCTACCAGAGGGACCACAAAGTCTTAAATATACATGAAAAGCACACCCACCTCCAAATGCCACAAAAAAGGTGGTTAAGAGACCCATCGCAGGCTTGCCAGTTAGCTATGCGTCAATACCAGGATTGTCCCAAGGCCTGGGATGGTGGGCAGTTCAGCCTAACAGGGGGTTGGTCTGGCAGTCCTTCTGGCCAATCCCCAGCCTCTCAGCCTGGGATCCAGTTACAAAGCCCCAGCAAAGTCACCTCTCCCTGGATCTGGCTGGCAGCCAAGGCTCGGATGGAAAAACTCACCCTGAGCCTCACCCTTTGGAGGCTGTGGCTCGTCTGAAGGGGGCCCTAGTTGGGCCAGCATCCAGTCCCTGGAAGAAAGGTTTCCAGTGGAAATACTCATAGAAAGTCCACTGTCAGAGAGCTGCCAGCTGCCTCAGATTATCCAAAATGGCTGATTAGCATAATGGACATATCTCTGCATCACCAGTGAGTGAAACGACGCCCAAAAGAAAATAAACATAAATGGATCGAAAATGCCTTCTGTAAATGTGAACCTTTCCACTCACTGGGATAAATGGATCGGAAAGAACCGCTTGAAATATCCCTCTCTACAAGATCTTCTCTCATGCACTTTCTGGGGTCATCTTCATTTGCCAACTAAGACAGTCGTCCTCTACTGCCCCTGGGTAGAAAATGCCCCTTTACGTGCTCAAGTCAGATGAAGAGGAACTGACCATAATCCTTTTTGTCCACCTCAGGGTCGCAGGACTGCAGTCTGTAGGAGCGGGCAGAGAAGGTACAGTGCCAGAGAGACAGATTTAGATTTGGTCTAAATCTCTAAGTTTCTAATAATTCTAGTGAGTTCAGTGGGCTCATTCTTCTTGTGTGACTGACTACTTGCCAGGGAAACCTTTTTCAAGAACACACTCAATCACATGGTTACCCCCATCCCCACCAAAGACAAAACTGAGACCCAAATGGATTAAAACGATTTGCCTAACCAAGGTCACTTGGGAAGGCAGCAGAAAAGTCACACTTTGAACCCAAGTTCCCTAGCTCCAAATAGACTTTTTTTTTTTTTTTTAACATTGCCCTACATTATCGTCTCTACTTGGCTCTCAAAGTAATACTAGAAGTCCTTGAGGACTTTCACAGACTGTCCAAAACTTATCCAGTACAGTATCTGTCACACGGCCATTCCATAACAGATACCTGTTAACTCAACTTATGGTCCTTCTTGCAGGTTCCTTAATTTAAAAAAAAAAAAATTAGTTTTTATTATCAATGACCAATAATTTCATATAATTTCTAACTTTTCATCTCAAAACAAAAATGCTCTTCTCCATAGTAGAAAGCTACTAATAACATCACCATCTCCAAATTAAAAAAAAAAAAATACAACCAAATAACTCTTGGGAAGGAACACTAGCACACAGATAGAATAACAGGGCCATGTCAATCCAACCCTCAACTACAGTAATGTCAGACAAAGAACATCAGTTTCCCCCTCTCCTACCTCTTCACCACTATTGCCTCCTCCTGAAATACAGATATAGTTCTAAATAATAGCATAAAAATACCCAGATTTGTGCCTTTTCTGGATGGAAAACTAGGTATAATCAAGAAAAGTCTCTTTACCCTTCCCCTCCAGAGCCTTGATTAATAGCTTGGCTGGGGTATTAGAATCCCAGGAAGCCATTACTTCACCAAGGAAACTTAGTAACACAATATAATAGGTTCCTTAGCAACATAGTAGCCCAAGTAACCCAGGACTAAAGCATTAGAATGAACTTTCAGAGCCAGACAAACCAGGAGCATGATTTGAAAGCACAGCCAATGTCCCTAATGAAATCACAGTCTGGAGAAGAGGGCTCTCTTCGAGGCACCCATCTGCAGAAATCTAAATTTAGTGTCATTCCTCAGAGGCCTGGAGTCGAGAAGCCTTGGGTTTCACCAGGTCTCAGAAGTTAAACTAGCTCTAGGATCCCAGACAAGTCATTAATCAATACGAGTTTTTACTTCCCACTTTCAAACGTGGATGACAAAAACCATTGTGAATAAATGATGAAGAGGACTTTGCTTGGTTCTCTCAACTAAAATATCAAGTTCTAGCTAGACAAGTAACTGAAGCTAAGACCTGAGTTCAAATCTGCCCATTGACAGTATATAACTTCATACAATTCAAAACTCTGGTCAACCAAAATCCCGAGGGCAAGAACTCACTTGCAATGGCAGAGGGAATTTCTTCATCCTTTACCAATTAAAATACAAAGTTCAGAAATGCTGTTCTCCTCCCTACTCCACCCAAGCCTCTAAAAAAACACACACATACACACTAAAATCTAGCGACTGTTGGCAGGCTTTAAACCTTAAGTAAAAGTTATTTCTTATTATTCGGCATTAATATAAATAAGTGCATTACCTTAACTTGAACTGCAAAGCCCTAAATGAATTTCTAACCTGGTTATTCCATTTTAAGATGCTCACGTACTTGGGCTTTCCTCACGGACGTGGAAAATGTCCTTCCTGGGATTTAACACTAAGCATTTCATCTGTGGTACTATGCCCTTATAAATAGAGTTCAAAGAGGTATACATCGCAGGGAATGTAAAGTTTAGCAATCTCTGCTGAGCTCAGTACACACAAAATAGGCAAGAAAATCTCAAAGATTGCCAATCACTCAAGGAACACCTAGGAAATGGACACAGCCTTGCCCCTTCACAGACAAAGCAGATTTCTACACAACTAAGAAATCTACTTTTCACAGACATGTTTCTTAGAGGAAAACACATTTAACATATATCGGATTGTTTGCCATCTAGGGGAGAAAAAATTGGAACACAAGGTTTTGCAAGAGTGGATGTCAAAAATTATGTTTGTATGCATTTTTAAAATAAAAAGTTATTGTTGTTTAAAAAATGAGTACTGTGAGGACTTAGAGAAATACTAGAACTCTTTTATGAAGTAAATAGGACCAGGAAAAAAAAGATAAATAGTTACTACAATAACACAAATGAAAATACCGAATAATGGCTGAGCTCAAACTCACTGTCACAACCAACTGTGGTCAAAGGGAAGAGTTCATGAACAGACTTCACTTCTCTTAATATGGGGGGAAAGGAGGCAATCGGTGCTGAAGGCTATATAGGGATAATTGGTCCAAAGGAGGAGGGGGCGCTCAAAAGTCATCTAGTACAAAACTCTTAGTTCACAAGAGAGGAAACTGAAGTCCAAGATAGTTACATGGCTAGCTTGGGGTCATAAAGGGAAGTAGGAAGCATGAGGCAGAATCTGAACCCAAGTTCTCTCATCCTTCCACTATAAGACAATTCTAGGCTCCAGCTCTGTATTTGCTTGGTCTGGGTTGCTTAAGTGTCTGTCATTGTTATAAGCAAGGAGTCTGAGGAAAGCAACTCTAGGAGAGGTTATCGATAAAATTTAAAATATACTACATCCTGAAGGGATATGAAGTCAACCCCCACCTTCATTTTACTTTGTGAAATTCACAGAAAAGGTTTTCTCAGGAGAAAAAAAACCCATGCAGTCATTTTAAAAATTGCCACCATAATTATAGGAGTCACAGTGTATTCAGAACCCCGAGTACCAATCGTTGTCAGAATGCCAGAGGACACAACATACATTTCATGAAAACAAAACAGATATTCCTGGAAAAATGTTTTACTGATGGGAGCTGCTATACACAAAACACACACACACACACACACACACACACACACACACACACACACACAGTCTCTGACTCTCTGTCTTTCTGTGTCTCACTCTTACACACCCTGATTTTGTGTCTGTCTCTTTTACACACACAGACACAAACACATACTCTCATATACACACGTGCGTGCACACACACACACACACACATACACACAAAACACTCTGTGTATCTGTCTTTGTCTTGCTCTTACACACACACTGCAGCTCTCTCATACACACACAACACTGTCTCTTTCTGTCTCCAACTCACTCACATACATATACTATCTCTCTCTCTCTTACACACACACACACACCACTTTGTCTCTCTTATATATACATATAATACTCTGTCTCTGTGTCTGTCTTTCTGTCTCACTCACACTCTAACTGCCTATCTTTCTGTCTCTCTCACTCACCCATACACACAACACTCTGTCTCTCTCTCTTACATACACATATAATACTGTTTCTGTGTCTATCTCTGTCTTTGTCTCCGTCACACACACGTTCTGTTTATCTTTGTCTCTGTCTCTTACACACACACACACACACACACACACACACACTCACAAAATATTCTTTGTCTCTCTCACACACACTACATCTCTCTTATACACATACACAACACTGTCTCTCTCTTACACACACACACAATACTCTGTCTCTTACACACTTACACACACACAAATATATGCCCTCCCTATTATTCCCTCTCCAGAGAGAGAAATACAGGCTTCTCAAGTGGGGAAAGAGCTATATCTGAAATCAGGGGCCTTGACTCTGCAAGTTACTGGCTGTGTGACCTTGAATAAATGATTTAGCCTCTCTGGGTCTCAGTTTCTCTACATTGAGGGTACAGATTAAATGATCTCTAAATCTATAATTTACATGTCCAAATCTGATCTCTATTAAGTTGGGGGAGTGATGAGCAATCTAATTTTTGATTCAAAAAGATAAGAAGAAAAAGAAAGAAAAAATCCAGCAGGAAAGCATTGTTCAGGATGAGTCAAAGATCACAGTCACAGAACAATGAAAACAATATGAAAATTCTATGAGCGTGGGACGAGCCTTATTCAGTCACATTATGGTTATTTCTGTTTGTGTCTGATCACAATGATTAATTTGTGACTTTATTAAGAACAACAGTTAATTCATTCATCAAATATTCAAATAAGCATACCCCTTGTGCAAAGTCCTATGCTAGATGCAGCAACAAGGATAAAGAAGGCACGGTTCCTGCATCTCTCCTCTTAGAAAAGGTGAGACACTTCCCCAAATACCCTGAATACAAGGGAGATGATGGGGCAGAAGTGGGATATGTTTCCTGCCAGAAGTCACCAAGTTGAAGAAGAGGCACAGAAAGGTAAAGAGAGGGCTCAGTCCATCTAGAGCTTGGCTCTCTTCACAAGCAGATTTCTCCAGAGCAATATTGTACCATCTTCCCTCCTCCTGGTTAGATGCCCGTGGGGAGGCCGAATCCATCCCAGGCTGGTGAGGAGGGAGCAAAGCAGGCCTAAGTAAAGTGACTGTGAATCCTTTTGTACCTTTGAAAGTAGAGATGGTGACTGTCACTCCAGGGAACTCGAGATACTCGTGGGAGCTGGGGATAGCTCACGACATAGACGCCAAGGGACCCAAGGGCATATCTTTCTATAGCAGGAAGCATCATGGGAGAAATTGAGAGGGAGGAGCCAAGAGAGAAAGCTTCTATATGCAATAGAGAGACCAATGTGGTGTGTTGTAAGAGAGCAAGTTTCTCTACTCTTGGTTAGCTAGGCTTTGATATCTCGTGTGTGTGTGTGTGTGTGTGTGTGTGTGTGTGTGTGTGCGAGCATGCACAAATACACATATAGATTACAAAAATTATAAAAGCAATATTTAAAAATTTCATTTCATATAGAGAGAGGGGGGAAGGAGGGGGGAGAGAGGGGGGAGAGAGAGAGAGAGAGAGAGAGAGAGAGAGAGAGAGAGAGAGAGAGAGAAAACGAGAACACAAAAGCATGCAAGAGCACACCACTGTCCAAACTCTACCCCTCCAGGCCACAGAGAGCAGAAGGGACTTATCCAAGATAACACAGTTGTGTCAAGTAACAGAATGAGAATTACAATTAATTACAATTCATATTGTCCATCTCCTCCCCATCTCCCCTTGTACCTACATGACTCTCACTTGGGTGCCAAAGAAAGCCCCAGTATCTATGTATTTGTTCACCAAAGAAGAAGTTTTTAGTCTGAAATCCACAAACCCTCCCCCTGAGGGAAACATATTTCATTTCAGAAGATCTCATTTTTTAAAAGACTCTAATAAATGTATTTCAACATAACTGATTTCCTATCCAAACTTATCTGTTTTGTGGTTTTTTATGCACTTAGAGATAGTATCCCACGGAGTCCACATAAGCCACAAAAATGGAGGCCGGGGGTTGCAACCAAAAAGCTAGTCAGCCAACAAACATTTATTAAGGACATTCTGGGTACTACTCACTGAGCAGTACATGGAGGTACCAAGAAAGGTTATCACAGAATCCCTGCCCATAAGAAGTATATAAGACAGCTGAGAGGACAAAGAATCTGGAGTCAGGAGGATCTGAGTTCAACTTAACATTTACTTAACTCTTCCTGGCTGTATGAGTCTGGGCAAGTCACTTTACCCCAATTGCCTCAGAGGGGAAAAGCTATGTACAAAGTAGAGGGATGATTTTAAGAAAGAACAAATGGGGAAGTGAGGTTAGATCTAGAGGGCAAGGGGCATGAGAAAGCTCAGCATAATTCAGAAGGATTCACAGGAGGTGTGACACTGGCAATAGATGGAGCTGACTGAGTGAAGATGCTTTGAAAGGGGGTCCCTTAGGCCCTTGAGCAGCAGCATTAGCAGGAGGAGGAGCTTCTGGGATCCTGTATAGATCTCACATCAGCAGCACAGTGCAAGGAAGGCTCAATTCATCAGGGGATTAGCAGAATGAATCAAAAAGTGGTGGGTAACACTCCATAAGAGCAAAAATTATCTTATCTAAAATTCCTATTGACTGTACCTCCCCCAAGCTGTTCTGCATTTTACTAATAAATAAAATGAAGTTAATGAAAATTTATAAATCACAATAGGAATAGAATGTACATTAACTGCAAGGGTTCTGAATCCTATCACCAATATTTAAGGATCATGACTACAGATCTGAATTCCTATTATATCTTAGGTATAAGAAATGAATGAAGATTTATGCCAGTTCAATTTTCTCCTCCTGACTGAAATTGGGAGGATAAATTAGTAAAACTGGAAAAATAATTAAATGCTATTTCCAATGAATAAGGAAACTTCCATCAGTGGGAAGGAAGGCAGAAAACTGACGTAAAAGGAAACTGACTTCGAATTATCACCAAACATGAGACACAAATTATCCATCTACAGACAAATTGTTTAAATTTAAATGTTCTTCATCATATTAGTTGATGGAATGAGTTCACCATTCATGAGATCACATTCATCCCTGGCCTTTGGTGCCAGAAGACATGCACAGTTTATGGTGATAATATTTGGTTAGTTGGCCTAGAGTCAACCAATCCAATCAATAAACATTTATAAAGTGTCTAACATGTCTTTCCCATTAAGTACCTAACATAGTTATTGACACATAGTAGGTGCTTAATAAATGTTTTGACTGATGAGTTGCTCAGTGGGGTCAACGAGGTCAATAATAGACTGTTCTCAAAGAGATCTGAGACTGAATCTTGCCCTTAGACACTCACTAGTTGTATAAGCCCTCAGCAAGTCACTTGTTCTCTCTGCTTCCAGTGCCTCAATTGCCAAAATGGGAATAAGGGCAGCTCTCTCCCAAGGTTGTTGAGAGGATTCAATAAAATAACATATGTCGGAAACACAAGTGCTACATAGGTGGTATTACAATGACAATGATCTACAAGGCTGTGGGTCTGGGGCCATCGATGCAAAGATCCAAGTTTCAAAGACCCTGCCCTCAAGAGACTTCCATTGCATCAAGAGAGATAATTGGAAGTGTAACACAAACTTAAATATATAAAGTAATTGGAAGTAGAGGAAAAGCTGAAAGAGGACTAAAAAACCCACTGTGAACTTTCTCCCTCTCTATCTCCCTCCCTCTCCCTCCCTCTCCCTCCTTTTCCCTCTCCATCCCCCCTCCCCCAATCCCTCCCTCTCTTTGTCTCTCTCTCCCACTACAGCTTTGATGATTACAGCAGAGCTGTTGTAATCTGTGCCCTGTGATTACCAAGACTGTATCAGAATGTCTGTAGCCTAACTTTGTCCTTTAGGGTCACAGAGGTAGAGCCATGGGGACTATGGAAGCCATCTTGTCTGATCCCATCATTTTACAGATGAATAAACAGGCCAGCAAGATAAAAGTACCTTGCCTACAAGGCTCAAAATTGAGGGGGTGGAACCAGGATTTGAATCCAAGACCTCTGACTCCAAATGAGTATCATTTCCTTTGCACAGTAAATGAAATTTTTTGATTGCCAAGTTCTTGCAATTTTCTTCTTAAACATCATGACAGTTCGAATTTCAACATCTTGTAACAAGAATAATAAGGCATATTCCAAAGTTATGATTACTGTTTGCAAAATGGAAGGCAGCTTTTAAATTTCTTGGAAGCAAATTTTCATTTCCATAGAACAAAAAACATTCGAGCTTAGGAAAGCCAGCAGAGATCACCTATTTCCATCCCCTCCTTTCTTAACTGGTTTCCTTTTCTCTGATTATACAAAATGGAGCAAACGGCCTAAATAAGCTTCCTCTGCCAAGAAAACTTCTAACATTTTGCTCTAGTCGAAAGAATGAGGAACCTGGCAGCAAGATAGGACTTCTATGTCTCAGTTTACCCTTCTCCATCACCTTCTCCTCTGACTTGCTTTTTTTTTTCCCTCCAAGCTACATTTTGGCTGCCTCAAATACCTGCCCCAGACCCCAGGCCCCATGCTCCACACAGATTAGGCTCCCACAGTGTGGTAGGCTCCCTAGCTAAGCACTGGAAAATTCAAATGTCAAAGTGAGACAGTCCCTGGACTCAAGGGATTTTACATTGGATGGGATGGGATGGAAGCAGTTGGGTGGGAAGAGGATAGGAAAGAAGGTCAATGCGGGCACAAAACATACACATACACACACACACACACACACACACACACACACACACACACACGGAAGATCACCAAGCCAAACTCCTTTATTTTTTTTTTTTAAATGAAAAAAGGCCCAGGGTGAGTAACTTGGACTAGATCACACATGGTAAAAAAAAAAAAAAAAAAAAAAAACCATTGTGATCTGAAAGCACATCCCCAGATACCAAACCCAGTCTCCAACTTTAGATTAACATTTATAGTGATTCCTTCCCACCTTTTTTTTTTTTCCCCGAGGGGGGATCCTCACAACTACTCTGTGGAATATTATCCCAATTTTATAGACAGTAAACTAAGGTTCGGAGAGAGCAAAAGGACTTAATCCAAGATCCCCTACCTACTGTGAATAGTAGGTATCAAACGCAAGTGTATTTTGACTCCAGGGGCTCTTTCTTCCTCTCTCAGATAAACAAAAGGAGCCTCCTGAAGTTTAAATGACTTGCAAAAAACCCAGTTGGGGCTTGATCACATTTTTGTTCCTTACAATCTGTGTGGTCTTAGAACAACAATTAGATCCTCACTGGGTCTAAGTGTCCCCAGGATAATGTGCTAGAACAGGGTTTCTTCAATTTTATCCATCCACGAACCCTTTTCATCTGAGAAATTTTTACAATACACTGGATATAAAGGTATAGAAAATAGGCATACAAATCAAACATTTATTGATAATACTTCAGTAATTTATTTAAAAACAATTCTTTGGCATACATATAATTTTACAGATAGCTGTGCCTGTATTTTTAGATAAAGAATTAAATCTTGGCAAATATCAGATACCTTTTGATTGTTACATTTTTCAAGACACCCACTTTTATGAGAAGCACATGGGATCACAACCCACAGTTTAAGAAGCTTTGAACCTGATGATCTCTCGGGTCTCTGTCAGTTAATAACTTAGACACTCTTGGCCACGTAACCCAGGACAATCATTTAAAATTATCATGACTTAGTATCTCCACTGGAAAAAGGAGGGGACTGTACAGAATGACTGCTAATGGATATCCTTCCAGCTAAAAATCCCTTTTCAGGTAATAGGGTGGCTTCAATGACCCAGATCTAGTTTCCAAATAGGAAATGCTATGAAACACACAGAGCATTAAATTTTAGCTCTAGGGTTCAAAGTCAGAGAGATACATACAGATGGGCAGGAAAACGGTTCCATTCTATACATGGTTTTGCTCTTTTTCTCCTCAAGACTTCCAAGTGATGTCTCAAAGCTGGTTTAGTGCTTTTTCACTTTGAAGTCTTGGAAACCTCATGAGTGGCTAATCCAAAAGTGTAACTGACGCTCCACCTCCATTGAGTTGTTTCTGGATTGCCTGTCTAGTGGCAAAAATGGTTGGCCAATCTACGCCGGCAATTATTTGCTGGCACATGGCAATGAAATTTTTGAAATAATAACAGGTTTCCTGCAGGAAAAGAAAAATCAAAAGGGGAAAAAAAAACACCCCACAAATGTTAACTGAATGTCTGGCATTCCAGCCTGCCAAAGACTGGAATGGCGGATCTCCAAGCTTCTCAGCCTCACCCCTTCTTACCCCCCACCCTCTGGCAGGTCACACCGACCTTTGGAGATTGTAAAATGGTTAAGATTGGGAGTTTCAAGTTTTCAAATCAATTTGATGTCTCTTGGTAAAAATCACCACTTCAAAAAGAAAAAAAATATCAAACTGTTTTGCCCTCGAATCTTGCTCTCGTGCAGAATGTCTTCCTGATAAGAGATTTAGGGGGAAACAATTAAATTAAAGCAAAATTAAAAGCTATATTCATCTCTTATCTCTTGTGATTGGATCACAGAATCTAAATTGGGAAGGACCTTAGAGACAAATTAGTTTAAATCCCTCACTTTGCAGATCAGAAAACTGATGTTCATAGAGATCAAGGATAAAACAAATAACATCCAATAACAAACATTTCTAAGAGTCTTTTAAAAACAATGGTAAGGGAATTACCATCTTTATTGCTATTTCCAATTTTGACATAAGAAAACTGACTCTCAGTGGGAGAGGACAAAAGAATAAATAATAAAGGAAGGGTTGGAACCTAATTCTTCCCAAGCCCAAGTCCAGTTCTCCATTACAGTCCCAACTCCGTACCCAAGATGAACCATCAAAGAAGGAGGAAATCAATGGAATACAAAGGTGTCCTTAAGTTTGTCTCATTCACAGGATTATAACATCATAGGTCTAAAATAATAGATGTCATCTAGTCCAAACACTTCCTCATTTCAACCACCACTGGCAAACAATCATAGTTTTTTCCTGGCAAAGTCATGACTTCTTCCCCAACCTCCACCTCCATTCCCCCAAAAAAGACAATCAAAAATTACATCCCTTGAATTGACCATATAATGCAGCTGTTATCCAAATGTGGTCTGTAGGACCCCTGAAAGTTCTTGAAACTCTTTTAGGAGTCTCAAGGTCAAAATGTTTTAAATACTTCTCCATTTTCCAATTTTATATTTATGATTCTGAACTGTCTTCATAAGCTTTATCCAAAACAACACATTTGAATAGTTTGGATGCATTAACAGGTGAGAATGAACTTGTCTTCTGCATAAAAAAGATTTATAAATCTTTTTTTAGAAACTCTACTTACTAATTTTTTTTTTTGTTTAGGAAAATCTATTTTTTCTAAAAATACATGGTTTATGTTAACATGTAATAGATTTGTTATTTTAAACAAATTAAAAATATTTTAAAATTTTATCACTTTCTGATATAAGGAAAATTTACATGGATCCTCAATTTTTTTTAAGAGTGTAAAGGGATCCCAGGATCAAAAATTTGAGAATCACTGTTCTAAAAATATTTTCTACCTCTAAAGTTCTATAATAGGAAGGTTAATAGATGTCGCATAAATTCCATTTCTAAGTAATATAAAATTGGAGACAGAGACATAAAACCAAAGATAAACATATATTTATTCTCTCTCTCTCAACACATACACACACTCCTTCCTAAATGCTAAATCCTATCGTAAGCCCCGGGGACATGAAGATCAAAAACACAAAAGTTGCTGCCCCCAAGAAGCTAATATTCTAATGGGGTCCTAGATGGAAGAAGACTGAGGCAGAGGGAGATGAGAATGTACTAGGTTATCATATGGGTAGTAATACTATCAGAGATAGTATTTGAACCCAGCGGCTTCTGAAGACAAAGTCAATGTCACCACGTCAGGAAAAACGACCAATAATTTACCTACATTCACAGCACTAAATTAACCAGCGAAGTATTCCTTTTAAGAGTATGAATAATGAGTACTCTTGTAGCAAATCTTTGGCAATGAGGTTGGCATTGGTCATTTGAATAATTAAACAAAATCAACCAATATTCTAGGGGAATTTAGCACCAGCTGCCATCCATAGAAGTGAGTGCAGTCCAAGGTATACTGAATCACTGACAAGAAACTGGTCAAGGGAAAGGTGACTTCTAATACAAGGTGAAACACCTAAGGTAGCATCCTGATCTCTAACTGGCTTACCAGTAGAGATTGTTCTTCAGGGCTTTCTCTTTGGGTCACAGCTACCACATCTATACAATGAGGAGCCTGGACAAAAAGAACTCCAATGTTTCTTTCTTTCTTAAAACATTTTCAAAACAGATGCTTAGATAGTTTTCAACATTCACTCTCACAAAACCTGTGTTCCAAATTTTTTTCTCCTTCCCTTCCCCCCAACCCCTTCCCTAGATGGCAAATAATTCAACATATGTTAAACATGTGCAATTCTTCCATACATATTTCCACACTTATCATGCTACATAAGAAAAATCAGATGAAAAAGGATTGGGAAAATGAAAAAGAAAACAAAATGCAAGCATACAACAACAACAAAAATGAAAATATCATCTTGTAATCCACACTCAGACCTCAATAGCCCTCTCTCTGGGTGCAGATGGCTCTCTCCATCACAAGACCATTGGAACTGGCCTGAATCACCACACTGTTGAAAAGAGCCATGAATGTCAGAATTGAGCATCATATAATCTTGCTGTTTCTGTGTGCAATGTTCTACTAGTTCTACTCCCTTCACTCAGTATCAGTTTAGACAAGTCTCTCCAGGCTATTCTGAAATCATCCTAATGATCGTTTCTTATAAAACCATAATATTCTATGGCATTCATATACAACAACTTGTTCAGCCATTCTCCAGCTGATGGGAATCCACTCCGTTTCCAGCTCCTTGCCACTACTAAAAGAGCTGTCACAAACCTTTTCGCGCATGTGGGTCCTTTTCCCTTTTTTATGATCTTTTTGATATACAGGCTCACTAGAGACACTGTTGGATCAAAAAGATGCACAGTTTGATATAGCCCTTTAGGCATAAGAACTCCAAGGTTTCTTCCAGGTCTAAATCTAAGACATGACAAACCAATGAATTGTAACAAAATCAATCAAAAGACAACCCCCACCACCACCAAAAAAAAATGAAAAAAACAAAACATTCTGGATTCCTAATAGACATAATCATCATTATCTTTTTAAGGGTTGCATTGACTGAAGGACAATTATAGAGCTATTCATCTCTTTTTCTTCCTCTCTTTTTTCCTTTCTCTTTCTCTCTTCATTCTGTTCTTTTCTTTCTCTCCTTGCCTTTCTTTCTCTCTTTCCTTTGTTTCTTTCCTCCTTTCTCTTAAAACAAAATTCTCCACACTGCAGAAAGCAGAAAGCCGCTAATGTGCCCATCTTTAGCCTGCTCCATCTTGTCAGAACTTGCTAGAGAGACAACATAATCAGCTTTCTATGATTTCTCCGTAAGTGTGCCAAAAGGGTGGTGTTTCAGAGATGAAAGCCTTACATCACATGCAGGGAGATGCCTATTTTTCCTAGTTTTTTATTTCTCTTACAACTTGAAAAGCTGAATCTTTCCCTGCAGGAACTATTTTGACTACTATGTGGTTTAAAAAAAAAAATAGCAGATAACAATAGCTAAAATTTAAAAAGCAGTAGAAGATCTACAAAATGCCTTCAAATAGTATCTCATTGGATCCTCATCACCATCCTGAAAGGCAGGTATTGTTATTACCCCCATGTTACAGATGGGGAAACTGAGGCAAACAGAGGTTAAATGATCTCATATAGCTACTAGGTATCTGAAGTGATATTTGAACTCAGGTCTCAGCATTCTTTCCAAGCACCACAGCTAAGTTATGGGTGACTGAGGTTGTCCAGTAAGTGATTTCCAAACCAAGAAATGCTAATGAGTTTCTTGTATAAGATAAAATAAAAAAATTCCATGCCATTTTTATTATGATTGTATTGGGAAGATTGGGAAGAGAGAGAGGGAGAGGGTGGGGAGAGAATCAATGAGAATACACTGCTGAGTCCAGCCCAGCTCCTCAACTCCACCACTGACAAGTGGCTGGCATAAAAATTAGATTAAAGTAAAGGAAAAAAGTGAGAAGTATCTCAGAAGAATCTTGCCATGTAGCTTAACAGCAAGAATTTAACAAACACAGTTTTGGAAAGATGGGAAAACAACAATTCAGACATGGATTCTATCAAGTTTTTCAGAGCTTACAGAGTATTTTCCTTCCAAGCGCCCCTTAAAGGAGAAAGTATAAATATGATTATCTCCATTTTACAAATGAGCCAACTGAGGGTCTGCAGGGTGAAGGAGGAAATGCCTGGGAAAACCCTCTGAAAGATTTCAGAAAGTGGATATGGCTCTTTTCAACAGCAAGATGATTCAGGCCAGTTCCAATGGTCTTGTGATAGAAAGAGCCATCTGCAACCAGAGAGAACTGAGGGGACTGAGTGTGGGTCACAACGTAGTATTTTCACTTTTTTGTCGTTTGCTTGCTTTTTGTTTACTTTATTACTTTTTTTCCTTTTTGATCTGATTTTTCTTATGCAGCATGAGAATTGTAGAAATGTGTATAGAAGAATTGCACATGTTTAACATATATCAGGTAACTTGCCATCTAGAGGAGAAGGTGGAGGAAAGGAGAAAAAAAAAATTGGAACATGATTTTGCAAGGGTGAATATTGAAAACTATCTATGTATATGTTTTGAAAATAAAAGGTTTTATTTTAAGATTTACCACAGGTTCAATACTATGAAACATGGGCAACTCTTGAAAGATTTGATAGGAGAAATGTGTATTAAAAAATTTAATACACATGTATAACCAGAAAAAAAAGTTTAAAAAGAAAAAAAAATGTGATAAAGAAAAACCTCAAAAAAAGAAAAAAAAGGCAGAATAAGCAAGGAATCCCACTGAGACAGAATGTGCCATTCAGCTAAGCCACGTAGGGTTAATAAGAATCAACTCTATTGTTTCATCTCCTTTGGCCATTGTTGTCAATCTGGAGATCACCTCCACTATGCTATATGATCCCTCATATAGAATGGATCTTCATGAGCTGTTATGGTCAAAGTCATGTCCATCACCTGATTGTGAACCCTATTAGTAACTGATACAATCCTGTGGGAAAATGGTCCAATCAGTCCATTACTTAGTGAAATGATACCTAACCATCAGATGTAGCTAGCCTTAGATCATGCTTCACAACCCATCCAGTCCACAACCAGGATACCAGGACCTCCTAGAGCATTTTAACAACTATCACATTATTTTATTATTCCACCAAGACCAAAACTCTTTTCCCTGACTCCTAGTATTCTAAATGTGTTTTTATCTACCATTAGAATGTAGTAAGTTCCCTAAAGGAAAGAAATTGCCACACTTTTCTATTTGCAGACATGTTTATAATAATAGAATATATAAAAGAATAACATAACATAGCACACTGCAGAGACAAGTCTTTCTTTCTTCTTATTTCAGTTTTAATTCGCCATGATGAATGCTGATAGAAGTGAAAAAAAGAATTTTTATTTATTGTCATAAAATAAATAGTTTATGTTTTACGAAGCAGACCGATAGTGTTTTCAGTGCAAAATAAAAAGCCAGTATAGAAAGTTAAAATATTTCTGAAAGGCAGATTCAGTCCCTAGCATCTTAAACCATTTAGATAATTTTCACCATTACATTATAGTCATTTATCCCATTAAAAAAAAAAAAAAAAAAACTTAAGCTGACAGTTGATCATCTAAACACTGATTTAGGTCAGGGAAAATAGGAATAATCAACCATACAGTGAGAGGAGTCTGAAAGAGACACAGTCTTCAGCTCCCCCACTGGAGGCTACCTTACATTCCTTTGGTTGAGGATCAGCCAATAGTGGGTGTGAACGGTGCTCCCAATGGATATCCTGACTGTATGCCCATGAATGAAAGCATTCTAGCTTTTCAACTGGGCAGCCTTAGACTGTTTTCCCTATCAATGGTGCCTCCCTTGCTCACTACCCTGTGTTTAACTCTCTGTGTTTATTTGTATTTATTCTGTATATCATTACATAGGCTTTTGCAACTCTTAAGCATTAGACTGTAAACTTTTTCAGAGCAATGAGTATTTACATTCTTTTTATTCACATTTCCCAACCTAGTATAGTATCTGCAACATAGGTAGGAATGAAGAAAGCTTCTAAAAAGTTTATTAGTAAATAATATATTCTTAAGCAACAATCATCATCAAAGGGATAGTGCATCAATGGCCCCATTAATGTCCAATGATGCAGTGGGACCCAACCATACCTATCTATCTTGTGGTATACTCCTCAACATCCTTCCATAAATCCATCACTGGCAGTCCACCCAAATTGGTACAGAGGGCATTCCCTGTGGTCTCTTGAGATCAAGAAGATAACAATGGAGCACACTGGCTATCATATGGAACCATTATCTTTTTGGGGGGTGAGGGGAGAGGAAGGGGAAGATGAGCGGGAATGACATCCTTTATGCTACTTTGTCATCATCCTCATTTGCAATCAGTGGGCTCCAGCAACATCCTTCTCTACTTTTATACTGACTTATGAGGAAAAGAGTAGCATTCAACAATGGCATTTTAGAATATTCATGTTTTCTACTTTTCTAATTAACCACTCTAGTAAGAAATCAGAGAGCAGGACAAGATACAAGCAGGGTCAAATTCACTCATTTCACAACACCGTTAAAAAGAACCGGATCAGACCTTTGCTTGAGGCCATCAGTTTTATTTAAAATCCACAATCCCAGACTCAGTTTTATTTTTTCTGTAAGAGACTAACAGCAAAGGCCCAAGATGAAAAGAGATGTTAGAACATAGTCCTTAAAAGTAGGTTATGAAAACTTAAAACTCTGACAAGTAAAAAATACACGTAAAAACATGTATAAAATTTCCTTCCTTGATTGATGTTCATACATCATTCCAAAATGGTTCAAGTTTCATTTCGCTTGCTAAGCTAGCCAATATGCAAACTTGAAAAGTAGAAGGAAGTTGAGTTTGGGGGAAGGAAAATAGGAGGGTGCAATTTATTAGAAGTCCCTTTGATAAGTTCCAAGAAGACTATTTTATCCTGGTCTTCCAGTCTGCCCTTCCCCCATACTAAGTCTTCTTCCCTCTCCTTTATCAGAAAATCTCAATAACACCCAAATTGCTCTTATTTGGTGGGGGGAGAGAGAAGGAGAGAGAAGCACTGTAGTCTGATAGCCACTATTCAGTTCTCTTCAGATGTGTCAGGAGGACTGATTTCATTCTGATCTCAGATATTCATTACTCCATCCATCAAACATGAAAATCGATAATGTTTGGCCATGAACGCTGATTTTTAATAAGTTCAAATTTCCCCATGGGCAAGCTAAACAGAAAGAAGAAAAAGAAACTACCCATGTTCACAGACTAAGACTACTGGACTCAACCACAAAGCCTGATAATTCATTCTAATACACAATGCATGCCGCAGAGTAAGTATTAAAAAATGCTTGTTTCCTTCCTTCCTGATGTGCCAGGTGGGGGGTGCAAAAGACTAGAGATTCCACATTGCAATGGACTCAGAGGACATCTAGTTCACCTCTGCTCTGTTATCTATTGCCCTTCAATTTGGGGGATCTGGTCCAGAGGCCACAAGGGAGCAAAGAACAAGCTCTAGCTTTGAATCAGAAGATCAGGTTCAAATCCTACTTTGGTACCTCACTATCTGTGTGATCTTTGGAAAATCATTAGATTTCCCATGTATAAAATGAGGGGAGATTGGACTAGAGCATATCTGAGGCTCTGACCATCTAGCCATGGTCCTGGGTTTGAATTTTAATCGAGAGTCTCCCCCTTCTGATTTAAGGAGGGGTGAAGGAGGGAGAAGGGAAGGAAAAAAAAAACCACCAAAAAACAAGCCACCAACAGTCAACGTGCCAGTTCCAGTGGTTTCTGCTTCCTTGACAACAGGGGCCGAGTACACGGATCCAATACCAAGTGAGGATGTGGGACTGCTCTTGCACCAAGTGACAAACTCTCTTGATCTCTGGCATGATCGGCATGGCTTCTGAGTGACATCCCCCTAAAAAGGGCGGTCTGTTTGTCCCTGTGTCTGCATGTGGATTTTTTTTTGTTATTGTTGGTCGTTTTTGTTAAACGGAGGCATATAACTGCTTTCTGAAACCCCGCAGTCAGAAGGCCGGCCGGCCCTTCCGCGCTCTTTCCTGCCGCGGCTCAGTTTACAGCCTTTGTGGGGCTACACAGACTCAGTACAGAAGCCCTTTTGTACGGAGGTCCCCGACGGACAGATCTCCACGCAGTCATTGGCAAGGTCCTCCAAGGCGTCTCTTTCTTTCAAGGCTGAATGCAGCCAGGGTTTTAGCTTACACTCGGAGTCGGGCATTTCACATGAGAACAGACCCCTCGGCCGCACGGACGTCAAGGCTGCTCGGGGATTGGCAGCGCAGGCTTCCCTCAACGCAGTGTCGGGAATCTTTTCACAGGTTCTTAAAAATGAATCCCGTGACAGGATAAGCAAATATCAATTTACACAGCTGCAAAACACATCACCTGAAAATTACTTTTAGATGCAGGCAATGAGTGAGATGCTGACCCTTCAGACTTCTGACTGGTCCGTGGCCAATGTAGCTTCTTGTCTTGATTAGAAACATGGAGATTAAGAACGTATATATAAATACATAGATATATACATGTGTGTAGATAGACAGACAGACAGCGGAGATAAAGACTCAGCCCATTATTAAATCACTGATGCAAGGAATCTCTTAAGGGAGGAAACTCCAACCACTCCCAATTTAACTGAAACATATTCCCTTAGGGAGTCGCAGGTATCACATGGCCAGTATGGGTCAGTGGGAAGCTTTGAACCCTGCTGACTTCAAAGGCAATGCTCTGGACACCATATCACCTTTCTCAATTAGAAAGAGACATGACATATAATAATATTGTTGTTCAGTCATTTCAGTTCTGTCCAACTCTTTGTGACCCCCATTTGGGATTTTCTTGGCAGAGATACTAGAATAGTTTGCCTTTTTTTTCCTCCAGTTCCTTTTACAGATGTGGAAACTGAGGCAGACAGGATTAAGTGATCTGCCCAAAGTCACACAACAGGTAGGAAATGTCTGAGGCCAGAACAGAACTCCAGACCTGGAACCTAGTCCAGCCATCTAGTTGCCCCTCAGTTACCTAATTTTACATATATAATATATATGGTTAGACTTGCACATAAATTGTACAGACACATGTGTCAGCACATGAACTGTACTGGCACAGGATCTTCTGCAAGGGTGGATCTTACTTGTTAACTTAAGGTTGAGAGAGATGAGGGAGGTGGTGGAGGGAGGTCCCCCAAGGATTCTGTGTCCCCCAAATTAGCTTAGGAGTCCTCTTTTTGCAAAAGAAAGGTCCTGAATGAGGTCCAGTGCCTGTACTCTCAGCAATCAACCAGACAAAATGATCTAAGAACATCCCTCATGATAGGTTAAAAAGGAAACTCTCCCCTGCCCTGACTCATATTCAGTATATACTTAATCTCCCTGAGGGCTCCCTAAAGCTTTTAGTCCAGAATCCTCTTCAGAATCCCTGAAATTAGGCATTGTAAGTTCCTTGGCCAAATTCTCTGACCAACCCTTCTCAATACTCGTACCCCTCTGTTTGGGCTCTGCCCCTTGTTGGCCCGGTCCACTCTGCCCTCTTTGGCACTAGGTTGTTACACACTTCACATACTCATATTTATCTACTTTGGCTCTTAGGAGCCCATGTTCTTTTGTTAGCAGGCAGATCTTCATATCAGATCTGCATAATACTTTGGACACATTTTTCATGCCCCCCGTTTCCCTGCCCCCCAACAAAACATCAACAATAACGACAAGCATTTTATAACACTTTACAGTTTGGGGAAGAGATTCTCTCATTTGTTCTAGGGTAGGCTCTGTTTTTAATCCCCATTTGACAGTTAGGGAAACTGAGCTGAGAGAGATTGAGAGTCTGAGGAGCCTGGGTATCCCTGAGCCCAGACCACTCACCCGCTACAACTGCTACTTTTCATTGTAACACAAACCCCTTTGGTTTTAGTGTTTGACTCATCTGTGTTGGGCATATAGTACGACCACCATAAATGCTGCTGAATTGAAAGGATGAACGCGTTGGACAAGAGCATGTTCTAAGGGC
Source organism: Antechinus flavipes (assembly GCF_016432865.1). Taxonomy (NCBI): domain Eukaryota; kingdom Metazoa; phylum Chordata; class Mammalia; order Dasyuromorphia; family Dasyuridae; genus Antechinus; species Antechinus flavipes. The sequence continues at coordinate 30,185,212 of NC_067400.1, read as the reverse complement.
GACGTTAGCGATGAGTAAGGGGAAGGCAAGGGGAGCAAGGGCCCGAATGCTAGGCTAAGGAGTCCGTACTGGATCGGCCGGCGATGGGGAGCTTCGGAAGGATTCCGAGTAGCGGGAGCACAGGCTCGGGCTTGCGCGTGGAATAGAGTCCTCAGGCAGCTGGGCCTGACTGGGCCAGGAACGGGCCGGGGACAGGAAAAGCATCCAGCGAGGGCTATACCCAAACCAGCCAGGCAGGAATAGGGTGGGAGGGAAGTGAGCCAAAGGCTATGGCAAAACCAACAGCGCTTGGCAGCCGGCGGGACGTGAGGGAGAGTGATGAGTCAAAGATACTGAGGTTTTAACCCTCAGGGACCATTAGCAGAGGCAGAAGGCAGGAGGCGAGGTGGGTTTGGGGGCAGGGCAGGGGAGAGACTCTGAGTTCAGTTTGGGACATGATGAGGCAGAGTTGCTGGCAAGACATCCCCATTAAGATGCCTGGCAGGCAGCTCGATAACTCAACCCCGAAATGGGCACAGAGGCACACAGATAACAGGGAGGAATTCTCTCGAAGAATTCCTCTGCTATAAGCCAGCATTTGCTCTTCTAGGGGCTAGATTACATGGATACAGGTGGCTCACTCCCCCAGAGTTTGCAGAAGAAAACCCGAATGAACCCAGAGCTTCCACGATGACGATGACGTTAACAGTTAGGATAACGACAATGATATCGGCGATGGTGTCGGGGAAAGATAGAGCTTAAAATTTCAACATCGCCAGCTGCGTGACCTCGGGCAAAATTATTTCAACAGGTTTCAGTCTGCTCATCTATAAAATGGGTTTTAAATAGAGCTTACTGCACAGGCCAATTAGGAGCACCCAATGAGATAAATAGATATGTAGTGAGCCAACAATTATCATTTTCACAGTAAATCATTAGATTTTTCTGGCTTATTCTTCTCAGTATTATAAAGTCTGAAAATATAATGAGGCCTATAGGCCAGGGATTGTTTATAGTCTGTTCGGGTCTGTTTGCAAATATTTCAAGGAAAGAAGCATGGAAGGGAAATGGGGGAAGAGAAATCCCAATTCTAGATTTAAGCAGGCTAGATTGCAATTTGCTAATGGTCTTGTGGCTATAGATTTTTAAAATCTCTTAATGGCAAAGGGAGAATAAGATCCAGAACTGTGAGAGGCAGGGAGAGAGACGGGCAAAGGCAGATGGGGTAACATTTGTCAACAAAGTCAATCCAAGGGGAGAAAAACCCACCAGTTAGCCTGAAGGCATCTTGGGATGTTACAATGGCTTCAACCGGCCCCCAACCTCTCTTGACATTACTCTCGCTCACACACTGTAATTAAGCCGAACTTGCCTTCTCTTTGCTCTTTACGGACAACATTCCATCACCCATGACATAGCTGGAAGGTTCTCCTTTCCTCATTACCTCAGATACTCTCTTCTTCCCTTAAGATGGAGCCCTTTCTCGCTCTGTCTTTCTCTGTGTCTCTTTCTGTTTCTCTGTCTGTCTGTCTCTCTCTGTCAAACACACACACACACACACACACACACAAGCACAGTGCTGGTACACATTACATTTGCTGAATAAATGAGTGTGTTTACGTAACAAATTAATCAATCAGCAAGCATTGTTCAAGTCAACAAGCACCTATTAAGCACCAACTATGTTTGGCGCTGAGGGTACAAAGAAGAAAAAAAATTAGTCCCTTTACTGAGGAAAAGGGCAGGAAATGTGACGCGGCCAAGTGATCAGACTAGCTTCCACTGATGATAAAAAGCCTGAGGCTGCTTCCTTGATGGGAAGGTAACATCGAGCTCTACTGCAATCCCTCATCCGTTTTCCCTTTTCAGAGCCTCTCCTGATGTTCATTTTAAACTGATTTCACCTACAAATGTGGAGAGGATCCTAAGCCTCCCCAAAGAGAGCCCCAGGCTCACCCGAAGGTCTCACTAATATAGTTCCAAAAGTCACTATGGGAATTCACAGGAGTCAGGAATTAGGAAGGCTCTCACTGGGGCCTGGGGAGGCCTGCCCACAGTCAGTGTTTCAGGCACTGCCTCCTGGCCCACTTTTTCAGTCCCCATCCACCCACAATACCCTTTTCGATGCTTAGGGAGAAGGGTCCAAAGTGGGTGAGACGTCAGGAAATCTGATGCAATAGAAGGAGAGAGATGAAGACACTTGAGCAAGAAGCCAGTTCCAGAAATAGGAGAGCAGCACCAGGGAAGGGTTGGAGACTGGGCCGGCCACCACCAGCGTGCCAGAGATGATTCAATTCCACATCTTAAGCCTTCATCCTTCCCGCCCCCCAAAAAAGCGTTTCACCAGTTTGATCAGACCACAGAAATCTGAATCTCTGGGGCAAAGAGAAAATAAGGCCCTGGAAAGGATTAGCTGTAGCCTGTTATACAAATGAGAATCAGACTCTCTCAGAATAGCGAGCAAGGTAAGCCCACTTCCATGGGACCGAGGGGAGGGCGACGTTGTCCACACTCTTAAGGGAGGGCAGTCTCTCTTCCCAGCTGAGCCCGGGTCCGCTCGGCCCTCCCCTGCCACAGAGTGGGTGTCAGAAAAGTCAGTCCCCGGAGAAGGATTTTCTAGCTGGCTTACCCCGCTATGAAATTGTTTTTAATTATTTTGTCTTGCTGCAGCAGCCAGGAAATATGTGACTCATCCTCCGTGCTCTTCCAAACTGTGCTCCAAGGATCTCACACAAGTCCTTGCTGTAAACAAAGCTGGCCAGCTTGAAAGAACATTTCCCCCCCACAATCTGTACCCCAACTTTCGTTTTAATTTTTAATAAACTCATCTCCTGGTCACTCAGATGCCTCCCCCAAGGCAGTCCCCGGCCTCATTCTGGCAGGGCTCGGGAAGGCTCTCAGGGGCCTTCAGATTTCAGGTTCCGTAGGTTCCACGGGGCGGCACATTCCAGCGGGCCTCTCGGGCAACCCTCCGACCTCCCCTTGGAAGTCCTGGTGTGCCCCTCTCTCTAGCAGGCAGCAACACAGAGCCCAGTGTTCCCAGGGAAGGGAAGGAGCCCGGGAGACAGAAAGCCTCAGAGGCGAGCAGTCTGGTCTGCTGGGGAGAAACCTCAAACGGCAGTGATTTATTCTGAAGGCAAGTTGGAGGAGAAAGGAGGATTGTCTGGCCGGAGGCAAGGACTTCGGGGTTTCGAATGGAGAGAAGGATGAACTCCTGTGATCCGTCTTAACTGGGAAACAAAAGTTCAAGTTGCTTCAGAGTGTCTAAGAATGAAACTATGTAAATAGTGACGGTTATCAATATAAACACAAATACACAGCTGCTGGGCGACAAAATAAGCCAGAAGGGTCTGAAATTTCAATTTTCCAAACAAAATTGGACTTAACTCTCTCAGCCCTCAAGTCCCATGAAATGCAGGCATTAACAATATTTTTGAAATGAAACTTTTACTCTACATCAAGAAGAAGAAAGGGTTAGAATTCTTAAATACAGTCCCCTTTGCCTCTCTTCATTGATTGTTCTTTTGATGTAGAATAAAACAGTTTATATTATCAGATAGACTTGAAAGCAATAAAACAATTTTTAAACACCCCATAGTTCAGCAGAAGGGATTTGGAAGAGGTCTGGATCGTACAATTAATGGAGCTGGGTTCAAATTCTGCACTTCTTACTTGCTGGGTGACTCTGATTATTATATATTATTTTACCTTCTCTGAAACTTACTTGTTCTTTTTACAAATCATCTCCAAGACCCCTTTTTAGCACAATTATCGAGCATAAAATTTCCTTATTCTGAAATCTTATGTTTCCCTACCCAAAGCTTGAGTGAAGTGCACTTTAAGGTGAGGCAGCAAAGTTTCTCAAGAGGCTTCTATCTTATTGGGAGAAAGCAACAGATGAATAAATCTAAAATTTATACAGAGTAATTTCAAATATCTGAGTTGAGCCAGCCTCCCAAGAAAAGAGTATGGATTTTCTTCTTTTTGATAGAGAAGAGAAAACTGTAGGGGCATTGCACTGGGTATTGACAGTTTTAGATGTCGATTTTTGTTTTTGCTATTCTTTGTATCTTTTGTATCTTTAGCAGAGTTCTTTGTATGTAGTAAATGCTTAATGGATGTTTACTGACCTTTACGAGGAAGATTTCAATTGTAAAAGACGAGTTTATCAAGAAGTCACTATAATAACCAAAATCAAAAAGTATCCTTGAAGCCTTTTCAAAATGGCGGTGTCAAATTGCATACTGTCTATCCCACCTCAAGCTGTGCTTTTACCTCTCTCCTAAGGTGACAGGCATCTTCTCTGGGTTTTAGTTTTTAAGAAGTAGATATTAAGCATAGTTTTCTAAGATCCCAAGAGAAGCAGCAAGACAGATAAAGAGGTGGTCTATATCTGAGGTTCAGCTCTAACCTCTGAAAAAGTCACTTCTCTCTCAGGATCTCCCCTAATTTCTACAGTGAAGGCTTTAGGTTTGTCTTTAGGGTCTCTTTTATCCCTAAATCCTGTGATGTTGTTATCATTTTATTATTCCACGATATGGAAACAGCCTGGTATAGTGAAAAGAATAATGTTCCTGAAATCAAAACGCTTGAGCTAGATTAAAATGACACTTCGGATACTTTATCCTATAGATACTCTGAGGGGGTTGGTCAAGATAGCCTCCAAAGTTCCTATATATGGTCTTTGGTGGGTTTTGGGAATCAAATCAATTCCAGGGATCACTGCCTTGTCCACCCTCCCCCATATGAGGACATTTCTGAGTGTTGAATTCCAAAGTCCCACTGAGGATGAGAAGAAGGAAATGGGATAGATGTGGGAAAGCCCCTGTTTATGATAATGGCTAGGGAGGAAAAGTGGAGGGAGTTATAAAGGGGAGGAGCCAGGGTCAACCACCTAGAGCCAGTCCAGCACAAGCCTATGCTAAATGAGCGATAACATTTGGGATGCTCTATTGGAGTTGAAATGCATGAAAGAAGGCTGACTGGGCAAAATAAACAAGATGGTAGAACCAAACTAAACACAGCAAGCCATTTGAAAAGAAAAAAATAGAATTAGGTGAAAGAGTGCTCTGTATGAGGGTTACAGATGAACACAGAAGTCATTATTCCTTTCCAAGCCATCGGAAAGTTTAGGGCAAAAAAGATGAAGAAAAAGAAATAAGACTAAGCCCACTCCATTGGGGATCACTAGGCCAAGATTCTTTGGTTCAAAAAAGGCAATCTGAAAAAACACTCAACTTTTTCCTTTAAAGAGTGAAACAAATTGACCCCTCAGTCAATCAGTTAACAAGTTGAAATGAAGAGACAAACTTAGGGTGATGTCCATCACCATATTCAAAGCCTTTTCTACCTTGACAGACCTTCCTGAGCTTACCTTCAACAAACAGAATCCTGAAAACCCCCACAGCAGAATTAAGCATCCCATCGGGAAGTCTAGAGTGAGGGCAAACCACTTAAAACATAACAACCTCTAGCATTTGGAGTCAAGATATGTAAAGTGCTTTGCATCTATTACCTTACAACAGCCAGATGAGGCAGAAGCTATGATTGTCTCCATATCCCATTTTAAAGATGAACAAATTGGGACTGAAATATAACTGAAACAATAAATACAGGAGAATTATGCAAGATGATTGCCAAGAGACCAACAAATATAAGCGCTGGCCAACCTTCCTAGCATTAGACAACTGATGTTAGTGAGGAACTGTGAATGTGTATGTGTCTGTGTCTGTACACAGTTATAGAGAACTGTAAAAAACACACATACACATACATTTTATATACACACATGTGTGGAAAGATAGAAACGGATAGAGATAAATATACAGACAGATAGGTAAAGAGAGAAGATGGATGGATATATATATATATATATAATGCATGGGTAGATGGAGGGATGGATGGATGGATAGATGGATAGACAGACGGATGGATGGATAGATGAAAGATAGATGGATGGATGGATAGAAAGGTAGATGGATGGATAGACAGACAGAAAGACAGATTTTTAGGGGATGGAACTGAAACAAATACTAGTAGGTGAAGGCAGACCAAATCATGTAAATATAGCGGGGTGGGGAAGAGGAGATTCTGAGATGAATGAGGGAATAACCAGACAGCCAACAATGTTTCTGTCAACAGTCTCCTCCTAAACACCCGAGGACTGACAAAGCCGTACAGGTGAAGGGCCTGTCCTTAGCTGCCACCATTAGTCAAATAAAGCAGATCCAAGCAGCTGCACAATTCTGGCATTTTTACAAGGTAAATCCAAGCAGACTCAGCCCATAAGTAGATCCATGGTCCCACCTCAGAAACCAAATGTATTTCCATTTACAGCAAGCATCAGATGTTCCATGCCGGGCACTGAGGATAAAGGAATCTCAGGGAGCCAAAGGAAGGAAGAAAGAGATAGGAAAATATAATGTTTGTGAAAATGCAGAAACCGTAACCCCAGGAAGTCAACGGGACCTAGAACTCAGACCTCCTTTCTTCTCATAGGACCAGAATCAGGCAAACAGCATCAGGCCCAGTAGCATTTCTCTTTTCAATGTGTAAGGTTAGACTAAAGCTCATCGCATCTGAAATCACAGCTGGCAGGCTCATTCTGGACTGTCGGGCCACTCGCTCGGCCGAGCCAGAACCCATGATGGAATCTTGGCGGCTTTTCCACCTTGGCGGCCACATCCATCTTGTTGGAGCGCTAATGACCCAGGAAGAATGGCTCTTCAGGATCCCTTAATCAGAACGTCCAATGGAAATTGGCTGATGCGATGCAGGCTACCAGATTAAAGCAAGAAATCCTGGGTGACTTCAGATAAATCAGAACCTCCTCTCCCTACCTTGACAAATTCGGGGTCCCTTCCAGCTCAAAACCTCTAATTCTTCCATTTTAGCCCCCAACTACTGATCTCTTTCTGTTTATACTTAAAAGGCATACAGAGCTTTAATGGACAGAAACCACAGAGGAGCAAGCACTGTTGACTCGATGTAAAGAAGGAGGCTGCTTTTGGGAGGTCACCAGGTTCTCTATGAAAGGAGTCAAAGCAGATGCCAAATGCCCTACCCACCTTTCCAGATGTGCTGTAGAAAAATGCCACACACATCATCATTTTGATTGGTTTGAGTTTTATTAGACTGCTATCATTATAACATATTATTATATATTGTATCACGGGCATTGTGATCCCTTCTCTCCAATCCTCCTAAATCCCGCATTCACATGATTCTTGTGAAGCATCCAAACAGATTTGAACCCATTTCTGAATGTTCATCCCAGTTCTCTTCCACCAGACCCACCAGGAGGAAAAATGTCTCCAAGATACAATATACTTTTCACAAGCATCTATTTGGTCCAAACCAAGGATTCCTATATAAAATGCAAAATGCAGAAATAACTTGAAATTTCCGTAACAATTAGGGGAAAACTCTGCCTCTATTTTAATGAACCCAAGAGAATCCATTAAGGTTTCATAGTAAAAGGAGCAAACTCTCAAAAATAAATCCACTCAGTGAATTCTTTCCACCAGATGGCTGTGAATTTCCAAGCACCTTTTTGTAAAATCCACCTCACTCCAGGAAGGTGAACAATGCTCCTGTGATCAGCCACAAGCATAATGAGATGGTGGGTGTGATGGGGAGTCACAGCCATTTTCCAGCTAGTGACCTTTAGGCTTTCTACACCTGAATGCTGGCTGTAAACATAGTAATTCGATCATTCTTTTGGAGGCAATGTGGTACACACATTACCCAAAAGGACAGTATGTCAATTGGAGATATTTTTTTAAATGGAATACAAAAGGAAGGGGCCCCATCTCCAAGAAAATGACAATATGATGTTGTCTCCCTAATTATACAAATCATATACTAGGTATTCATCAGAGAGTTCACATGCCCTTTAAAAACCTGATTTTGTATGAAAAGTTGCTTTCTGCCTATTTCTTTAGACTTACAGTCACACAGCTTTATGAATTTTCAACTTTCTTCTCATGCCCCCACTAGCTATCCATACTATCATACAGGCACATGCACATACAGATTAGGCTAATTTTCTTTGAAAAATGATAAGTTTTTATAAGCACAGCAAATTCTATTTTCCTTTCTGTGAGACATTTATAACAAACCTCCAGTAAAAACATTAAAATTACATACAAACATCCATGCACATACCTCTACCAGATGTGTGTGCCCTTTGCTCCCAGGAAAGTTTTTTACCCTAAATTTGAAACCTAAGTCAGTGTGGGTAATTTATGATACTCTTCTCAAATTATAGAAGGCTATTTACCATATACTAGAGAAAAATCAGACTGACTGGCAAATTATTATTATTATTACTAATAATAGTAGCACATATATAGACTGGCAAAATGCTTTATATAGGATGACTCATTTGAGGTAGTTCGATTTTACAGATAAGGAAACTGAGGCTTGGGGAGGGTTATGTGACTTTCCCAATATCCCACAGCTAGTAAATCTCTGAGCTAGAATTAAACTCAGGTTTTCTTGATTTCAAATTCCACACTCCATCCACAGTACCACCTACTTAAGTCCCAGGTAAACAGAAAGGAAAGATTTTCATATGGCTTGATATGAGGAGAGATTTCCGAACATTCAGGGCTACCCCAGAGGAGAATGGATTATCTCAGGAGGCAATAGAGAACTACTTTGAGGGTAGTTCTTGAAGGGATTCACAGTTGAGTTCGGGATAGACCAGAGGTGGTGTCTGAGATTCTGTGAATCTCATTGGCTAAAACTTTTCAAGACAAAGCTTTCTGATGGACTCCTTGAGTTCCAACTTTCACCTGAGATAGAAGAGAGAAGTCAGGGAGTCCCTCTGAAGAACTCACATCCTTCCAGTGAAGGGAAAGCTGGGAAAGACCCCCGGGACAGCTTCCTTTCACAATACTTTTGCCCAGGCTGGCAAGGGCTCTAAGTAATCGAGGGTGCGCCTTCCCATTTGAGGGAAATGAAAACCATAAGTAGAAATGTGCTGTGGATTCCTTTTTCCTTCCGAAATCATGGCTCTGATTCCGTTTTCCCAAACCACAATTATTTTCATCGATGCTGTGTTTGGTCATCTAAATTTGTAAAAATGTGCTGCCTGTCAGCTAAAATTTCTGCAAGCCTTCAGGTCTGAGGCAAGTGACCAGTCATGTGAAAAAGGCTCTCATCCAGGGCCATGACCTCACCGATGTGATGCTTGAAAAGGAGGGTAGGATCCAGCTGAGGGCTGGGTTCCATCCTCAGTGATTTACTTATGAGGTAGTACTAGATTAAACAAAGGGAATGGAGGTGGCCAAACAAGGCGTTCCAGAGGAGGCATCCCCACCCAACAGGCTCTTAGCTCTTCAAGGAAAGCAAACTGGTCCAGATTCATGGATGCTCCATTCAACCCTTGTCTTGAACCTTCCTTGAGTCCTCTGTTACCACCAGAGGATTTCACCTCTCTCTCTAGACTATCAGCAGCTCCCTCTATTTTTTCACCCTGACATCTCAAAATTTCCAAAATCAGACTCCAATTTGACTTTGCAGACTCCTTTCTCACTGTTCCCTCGGTACACTCTCCGCTCCAGCCAAAAGGAACAACTAGGCTATTCCCCCAAGTTTTGTCTGACCTCAGTGTATTAACACAAACTGGCCCCCAATGTACCTTGCAGCCATTGCTCCTTCACAATCCGTCTCTTCCATTGAAAGAGGGACATATTGAATGAAGCATTCCTAGATCGTGGTGGTTTAAAACACTCCCTCCTGCCTCACAAATTCCTAGAATGCTTTTTTCTGAATCTTGACTTTAATCTGTCACTCACTAAATTCCATTTTACTTAACTCTGTGTAAGCCTGGAGTCAGGAAGAAGACTCATCTTTGTGAATCCAAATCGAGTCTCAGAAACTTGCTAGCTGGGTGACCCTGATCAAGTCACTTAACCCTATTACATGCCTCAGTTTCCTGAAAAATAATCCTGAAGGAGATGGCAAACCACTGAAGTATCTTTGTCAACAAAACCCCAAATGAGGTCAAAATTGAGCAACAATAAATATAAGTCATACCTGCTCCTCTCTCATTTCTTACCTTCCCTCCCAATAGAATATAATTTCCCCCAAAGGTAAGTATTATGTGTTTTTTTTTTTTTAAAATCTTTATATCCCCAAGTATTAAAGAAATTTTTCTCTCAACTGTATGGACTTACCACTTCAATCCAAATTTGTGTGGGATATTGGCTAAGTCATTAAACTTGGCCAGAAGACCCCAAGTTGAAATCATCTCAACTACTAGGTGTGTCACCTCACTATTATTTCTCAGGCTTCTAATGTGCAAAATGAGAGTGAGGGCTGGGGTTGAGATTTAAGAGCCTCAAAAATCCCTCTATGCTTTGGATGGATGATTTCATGACCTTGAGAACACCCTTCAAAACTTGAACTTTCCAAGCTTTATGTCTGATAGGATTTCAGGTCATCTTCCATAAGATAGCTCCTAGAGCATTGATATCCTGTGCCCACATGATTCTGATTTCTCCTGTTAAGCTTTTCAATCCATGCAGTAGGAAGATGCCAAATATTAAGGTCTGGTATAGATATCTATTTAAAATGTTCCTACTGAGTTTTTACAAATTAATGTCATGTCTGGGCAATTGACAATGCTCTTTATTCCAGCAGAGGTTTCTGCCCAATCTTTCAGGATTTTTTGACTTCAAAAAAATCAATAGCATTTTATTTTTCCAGTTACATGTAAAGATAATTTTCAACTTTCATTTTTGTAAGATTGTAGTTCCAATTTTTTTCTCCCTCCTTTCCTTTCTTCTCCAAGACAGCCAGCAATCTGATATAAGTTAAATGTAAGTACAATCATTTTAAACATATTTCCATATTTTTTAACTTTGTTTTTGAAGCATAGGGATTGGTTACCTATTAATCCATGTCTTTTATTTACTTTGCAAATTTTTCTAAAATGTTTTATATGTGCACACGTTACTTGCACCCTTCCCATTCCCCGCTCAAAAGTAGCTTGCAGAAGGACCGCTTCCTTTTTGTCCTTGCATTCTCAAGATTTAGCAAAAAGTTGACTAACACTTTAACAGCAGAGATGTGCACTTAATATACTCTTGTTGCTTTTTCACATCAATGCAGCTGAGGTAGAGAGCAAAAAGAGCAGAAGAGAATAAGACAGAATAGAATGAAATCATTAAAGATGGTGGAGAGAGAAATGAAGTTCAGTTAGGGAAGTGTTTTACCATCTAAAGCAAGAGAGCCCTGACACTTCTTGATTAAATGCCTGCTGACTGGGATCCAAAGAATCAAAAGCCAAACCCTGAACTTGGGTTTTCTCTTCTCACTGTAGCTCTTGTTGGTTCAGGCCCAGTGCACAAAAGGGAAAGTATAAAAATCTTACTTAAAGTAAATGACTCCAAGTCTTATTCTGGTGAACTTTTTGAAAATGAAGTCAAACCTGCAGTGGAATCAGAATGAAAGCTTTATCCTTCTACACTCAGAATGGATAAATCTAGACTTAATAAATCTTTAAGCAAAACTTCTTATCTTTCTATAATTGGAATCAAATTAAAGGAAATTAAAACAATTATGATAAAAGCTCAATTCTGTTCTAAGTAGTAACTATATTTAGGACTTATAAGGCAATGACGAACACTCTAAAAAGGCTAAGATCAGATTACACTTCCCAATTAAAAAAAAAAAAAATCAGAAGAAGCAAAGGTTTAAATTGCTACAAACAGACATTCGATATTTCTCATTTATCTGCTGCAGAACAATAATTTTGGAAGAGGTTAACCTACCGTGACGAAATTCAGAACACCTGTAATTTGTGGTTCATTTGACCCATATATATACAGTCAATACATAAGGGAAATTTCAATTCAAAAACACCTGATGGCTCTTTTCTCTTAGAAACTGGAAATCCATCTGACTTAACTACCCAGGGGACAATCATTAATGCAGAATAGAAGAGGCCTTTAGACATAAGTTTAAGCAAAATTGCCCTCTCTGTGACTTCAAAACCATTGCTCTGTCTATAATTGTGCCCTTAAGATGCAGCTTAAGCCATCCTAAGAGGCTGAACTGGCCCAGAAAACGCTAACCTCTTCTCACCTCCATGATTATTTCTCTTCTGAGTCTACCCTTACACTTATTATATTCTATGTAGTATAATAATTATTTGTGAACATGAATTATCCCACTTATGAAAGACAAGATGGATTGGGTTAGGTATGACAGATGTAGGCTTATATTGCTAACTTAACAATTTCTCTGTATTGTTTGCTCTCAAGTGTATCTTGGAAACAACACGATGTTCTACACTCTGGACATACATAGCAAAAGGCATTATTCTAGTAGTCAAGTGATTAAGTACCTTAATAACCACACTCTTGTGGTTCCATTGTTTCAGTGTTTCCAACTTATGACCCCCAAACAACTATTTTAAATTTTATTATCATGAATAATATCAATTTATAATAATAATAATAATAATACAAACTTAACAAAGGTTTTTTTTTTTTAATTGAATATTAGTCCTCAGTCGTTACTGTTATTTTAAACCCAAATATTTGGGTCACTAACTCCACATACTCAATTTCCAAAGAATTCTTTTAAAAGTTCCCCTTGAGTGTTTTAAAGGAGTTAAGGTAGTATTCCTCAGACATGAATATGGCCAGAGAGGAGATAGTCCCTTGAAGGAGAGGTACCATTCAGTTCTTTTGGAGTTTGCCCCAGAGAGCTAGTCTTCAGCAAAGTCTGGAGTAGAAACCAGGAGGCTGCTGCCAATCACGGTGTGGAATGCAGTGAGGTGGCCGGGTGGGACGGGGCAACTCAGAGCCAGGTTGACCTGACCTGACCAGATGGAATAGCCAGAGGCATGAAATTATTTGTGCATAAAAATTTCAGGCCAGCCCCAGAAAATTGTTGCTTTATATTAACAACTCCAAGAGAGGCATTCTGGAATGATGGATAAATAGCAACTAGAGGTCAGAGTAACCTGAGTAAGAATGGTGCCCTCAAATATGTGCTAGCTAAGATGACCCTGGGTAAAATCGTGAACCTCTTGGTGCCCAAGGGCACACTCTAAGACTATACTTAAAAGCAAGTTGCTGATCTATATCAGGAAAGGGAGTTTCTACAAACCCATACAATCATAGGTATTTAAAAAAAATTTCAACGGACTATCTTTTCTCCTATTTTAATGGGAACTGAGTGAATTCTCTGTTCATTTATTCATCAAATAAACAATTAGAGTAACTCCTATGCACAAACTGTCCTTTGTAAATTTATGATATTGAAACAAAAAAGGCACTAGATCTGGCATAAAAAAAGACGGGTTTAAATACTAGCTCAGCTGCAAACTACTTATGAAATCATCATATTATTAAAATACAGTAATAATATTTTCGGTAATAAGAATAACATCTGACTTTTATTTAGCAGCTTATAGTTTGCAAAGGTCTTTACATCTACCATTCCGTCTAATAATCACAACAATTCTTGCTTTGACATACATACAGATCACCATGTTTCAGTTATATAAACTGAGGCTGGGACGGTCTGAGTCTGGCCACACCGCTGGTTAAGTGTGAGAGAGAGAAAGAAATTTAGACTGGGTCTCTCATGGAGCTAAGGATTTTTTAGCTCTTTTCACCAAACTGATCTGTTTCTCTAAGCTTTCTCCAACCGCAAAACGAGAGGATTGGACCAAAGGACCCCTAAGATCCAATCCACTGCTGACTTCTATAGTTCAATGTAATTGTACTGAATTTTGAAAAAATAAGCACAAAAAGCTGAGAATCAGCCAGGCACGTTTCATTCCTACTATGTTCTAAAATGAGGAACTTCAGACTGGAACAAGCAACTCATCTCCCTCAGCCTCAATTCCCCCCTAAAATCTACTGTGGCACTCTAGCTATGGTTTGTTATGTTCCATTAACAATGAAATTTGGAAATTTTTCTTTCAAAAACTAGAATACAAACTAAAAAGGGGAAAAGGAAAACAATTTTATTTGAAATGATGCCATTAAGGGACCCTGTAATAAAGGAAAGTGGAAAAGAACACAACATGGAAGATTAGGAATGCTTAAGTCAGTCAGAACCTACCTAAGGCCCTGGACAAGGCGCTACAGTAATGCACCAATCAACATTAATTAAGACCTATTGTGTACAGGCCTTTAAAGCTCCAGTTTCTTCATTTATAAAAGGAAAATATAAGGTCCTCAAGGACGATTATAAAGTCATAGCTGTCTTGTGTTTCCGCCAATGCATCGCACGCAGTAAACACTTAATAAATGTTTATGGAAGCAGATAAATTATCATGACCAAAATTCTCGTCTCTAATCTCTTTTCTTCTGAATTTCACGGTGTCAGTGATGCTGAAGACAGTCACTGGGCACACACAGGTGGGGCAGGACACGTGTGGTGACTTTATAAGCATAACAGGATGGCCTTGTCACATTTTTAAAAGCCTATTTCATAAATGAATCTGGACCACGGCCCTTTTTATATTCCATTCTCCCAGTTCCCTTTTTAGTCATCTGCAGCTGTCACTCTGTGTCAAAATAGCCACACAGAAATAGAGATTTCCAGATTGTTCAAGGTCCCTGGTGGCCTCCATGGCAGCTGCACCAGAATGAATCTTACTAAAATTGGTCAATGCCAAAGATACTATTTAACTTCAATATCTTTTCTAAAAACTTCCTTTCTAGTGTTCACATTGAATGGTTTCTTCAAGATAATTCAGGGTCCCAATAAAAATTCCCCGATACTACTTACAGGGGACTTTGTCTCAGACCAGATGGCATAGATCACCTCTTCCCAGCTCAGCAGATGTAATCATAGAAGAAGGAAGAAAACAGAGGTCAAGCGGTGTGATAATAAAGTCCAGAAGAGATTCCCCTACCCCACCACCTTATCCTTCTTGGAAGTGTGAAAAAAGAGGGAGGGGGGGTAAGGTATAATAAGAAACATGAATATGACATCTGGCAGCAGAGAAGAGAGCCAGCCATGGAATGTTAAGAAGGAAAAGACTCATTTTGGCTACATGTACTCCACCACACATACCTCACACCCGTATAAAGTACCCCTCGGGTTTAGAGGGGCAAAGATGTATTATTATATATATTATAACATTTTAATTAAAAAAAAAAAAAACTTTGACTTGGGCTAATTGTGCCTACGGCTTTTAGTGTGTTTGTTATTGTTACTGTTATGATTTGCACTGCTGGGAACAAAATCACAGCCCTGAAAGGTCAGATACAAGGAATACCCAAGAATCTGGGTTAGAGACTTAACGGTGAATGCCAAGCTATTCATAAGCATCCCTTTAAAGAGAAGTAGCATCTAGTTCTTACACTGCCAAGTCTATTTCTCTTTAAAAAAAATATAGTTGAGGTCACAGGGAGGAAATGATATTGCTTCAAAAAAAAAAAAAAAAAAAAGGGCTGCCTCATATTATTTGTGACCACAACAACCCAATTATGAGATGAAACTTTTAACTTACAGGAAAAAAACAGAGTTTTGCACTCTAAGGGTTGAAATAGTGAGATCATTGCTCTATAGAATAAAAGACTCGTCATCGGTTTAGGGCACGATGAAGCAAAACAAAGTTTTGTGGAGTCCCCAATCTGCTGAAATGTGCTGGGAAGGTTAAACAAACATTCCCCCGGAGAAAGCGATGTGACCTGGAATTCGATATGGTCGATTTCGGCCAAGATCAAACACATCCATTAGATGCCGTTGACCAGGAAAATTGGGAGGGCTTGTTGAGAATAAATTTCCAATTTCAGCAAGTTGTTGTAGTTGTTTTGTTTTTGTTTTTTTAAATGTTAAATCTAATTCTGAGAAAATGCATTTGCAATAAGATTTGGGGTGAAGCATCCTCCATCCCTCTGTCTCCATCCGGGTATATGGGCAAGATGCTCCCGGTTTACCCTGCAGAAGCATGTGCATCAATCATGGCAGCTCCATGTGGAGACCCTGCTGCAGTTAGTCCCCTGGGGCAGTATTAAATCTCTGCATAGTCTCCACTTTGACCTAAACACTTTCTCATGTCCTTCAGGTGGGAATTATAGAGCACCTAAGGTTCAGCTGTCCCTTGCCAGATACGGAGGAAAAAGAGTCTGCTGTGGGTGGGTGGCTGATGGTATAAACAAGAGAGTCTTTTGAGCCATGGGATGCGGAGGAAGAAGAGAAGACACCAAGGAAACGGCTTTGATTCAAAACACGTTATTGTTTGATCTAATTCCTCACAACATATGAAATTGATATTTTCTTTTAAAGCTAAGTCAACCAAAGTTGCTGATAACAGCTTTACCAAGGTGCTTAATACAAAAACTTTCTTTAATAACTATAAGCATATATATATAAATTTTCTTATTACCACCATACGTTAGAGGGATGGCCTTGATTTTAATGGCTTCCCACGCAGCAGTGGATTTGGAGAAGAGATCTACAAAGAAGATTTGGAGAAATCATCCTCCCACTACCACCTGCAGAGGAATCTTGGGCCAAGGAAGGAGGGTGGAGACAGGATGGGGGGAGCCTTAGAACCCTACTGGGCAACATTCTCTCTACTTCTACCAAGACAGGATTCTCCATGATACCCTGCACTAACATAGAAAAATCTGTTATTTCTCAGTAACTTTAGGACTTATTAACAATGTAAGCCCCATGAGGAGAGGGGCAGCTTCTTTTCTGTCCCTGCATTTCCATCATTCAACAAAGGAGGCTCAATAAAAATTGGTTTACTCAAAAAAGGTCGATTCCTACAGACTTTAAGTAAACGAAGTTGAAAAAAAATACAAATTTAATCTAAAACAGACTAAACTTCCTCAGATTTGCAGAGTAGGGGGTCTAAGGATGAGAGCTGTGTCAAAGTACAATAGGCAGCAGCCTTGGAAGGTGGTGGAGGGCTCCAAGGAAGTTTTAATGTATACATTATAGGTATGCATAGAGTTTGAATTAGGTTCTTTTCCAACAATGTAGTTCTAGATATCAATAAAGAACAAGGCTTACCATCTAATCAAGGAAAGGTTGGGCTAAACCTGGCTCAACCACCATTTACAGAGGTTGCTTTAAAACAAAAACATCTTCCTTTCAATCAATTTCCTCAAAATTATGGCGATCATGGAATCAGGTTAATACCCTAAGCCCTAACAGGCATGAGGGACTGGCCATGATATAATTTTTTATCTGTTCCCACTATACCATCCTGGTCACAATATACCTAAAATATTGCTTCTGTCATTCTGTAATCTGGTGTTCCTGTAATCTGTACCCATGGAGGGTTAACCAATTTTGACAAAAAATCACATCCCTAGGATTGAAGTGAGAATGAATAAACATTAGGAAACAGAACAATAAATTCCTGATAGACTGAAGCCACCTGTATCAGGAAATGTTTATTACTTATTTAAAGAGTTTAAAAAAAAAATTTTTTTTTTAAGTTTTTAAAAAGGGAGGTGACATTGCATTGTCACGTACACCTCCTGGCTGACATTTTTGCCAAATGCCATCATCACCAAGCATTTCCTGATTTTCCCCGTGCCAGTCAAGAGATGTGTCTGAAAACTTCAGGAAGTCTACAATCATTCACTTCCTTTTGGGTATTCCCTTATGCCTAAAGAGTCCAGCAACTCATTCTTACTTTACCCTTCTCTCCTTTTCCTTTAAATTATGCCCAGTTTTAGGGTCAGACGTCATTGGGTTTGCAACCTTCAAACCCACTACCCAGCAGGGAACAGGGAACAATTCACATTAAGCGGCTCGTGCAGATTTACAAGTCCACGACATTGACACTGAGTATGCCAGCTTAGCAGGAGGCCGGCACACATACTTCTCAATAAAAGATTTTAATACAAATTTAGTTTTCTTTTTAGATGTTAATTTTCCCATGAGACTTGGAACTTGGGATGAGCTTTTCCTGTAAAGTTCTAGGTCAAGCTTTTGGATTTCCTCATAGTGATGGAGTTTAGTTACGTTATTTATTGTAATAGAAGGAACTTGGGCTAGTGATTAGAGGCAAGGAGAGGCTTCGGGTCAAAAACACTGGGCTCGCTTCTGGGAGCCAAGACGGTGGAGTAAGATACCGGGCTCAGATCCTGCCTCTGATATTTGCTAGTTGTGTGGGACCCTCAGGGAGCCCCTCAGAATTCTGGTGAATAGTCAAACTTGGAATGAGAACTTGGACCACAGGCCCTCAGGCAGTGACCCCATGATTGGAACATGAGACATGAACCTGAGTTGACTTCGCCTCTCAACAGATTTTCATAATCCAGGTGTACTGAGCAGGGGAAGGGCAACTTCTTGCATTGCGACCTGAGTGGAAAGAAAAGCCAGATTCCCACTCCAGCCCCTCAAAAGACCGGAGCCTCAGGATGCAGCTCATTGAGTCTGATTTTTCTAGCAGACAACTGCTCTCACCCAAGAAGTTCGGATCGGCTGATAAGAAATCTTCCCTTTGGGGAGAGGAATCCCTGAGCCGGTGAGTTCTCCCTCTGCTCTCTCCTCACTCTGCTGAGGCTTTGTCTAAAAAGGAGGCGACACTGGGGGCACTCGACCCATTCCTAAGTAGCAAGTCTGGCTTCCTTCTCGCTGAGCTGGCGGCCTTTTCGACCCTCCCCCCCACACTGAGCTGCTCTGTTCTGCTCTGGTTCTGGGAGGCCACGTCAGCAGGAAGCAGAGCTGGCTGCCAGGTCACATTCAGGACTGTCTGGGGAAGCCAGCAGGCAGCCCGGGCAAGGCAGGCCAGAGTCTGTTTCTTCAGTTTCTCCTCGAGCGAAGGAAGTCGAGAGGCTGAGGAGAAAAGTGGGGGCTCTGCTCCGAGAGCGCACAGCACATGCTTCGGGGCTCCACAGCAGGAATTAGCAAGTCCATATTCCCAGATGTTCCCCAAATATTTCCAGTTCCAGAGTGGTTAGTTTCCCTCCAACCCTTCCCAAACCTCCCACCCCCATCCCTTTCTTTTCTTAGAAGACTCACTGCACTGCATCCAAATTCCTATTTGGAAATGTTTGCTCCAAGCCAAATCAAACTTCATGGTGGTGTTCCCATCCCAGGATGCTCTGCACCCATACCAAGGGCACTGCCAAGCTCTAGCGGGAATCAGCCTCATACAACGGCATGTCACCAGGACACGAAACTGTCTCGTATTCTAGCCTAGTACAAACCTCTCTGCCAAGAGCATCTGAAAGGGGAAAGTGGAAGGTGGAAAAGTCAAGCTGGCACCATCCCAAAGTATGCAGAGACAAAAATCACAGACTATCGGACTTGGGGGGACCCCCAGAACCCCACAAGCTCATCCTACCTTTGCCTGAAGAGGTCCAATAAAAGAAGAGTTCACTAGCTTTCAAGAAGCCCATTCAACTTTTAAACAGCTCTAAATAATTAGGAGGTTTCTCTTGTTTTGAGTCTTAATTTGTCTTTTTGTGTCTATTCAGTGATCTGCTCCTACTCTTTGGGGGCCAAGAAGAATAAGTCTAATCATCGATCCACCCCCAAAGCCTTCTTTTCTCCAAGTCCCTTCAATTGTCAAGTTCAAAAAACTGCAAGCATTGACTCATTTTTGGCTCTGAAGACTCAAAACCCAACACAATGTCAAACTGTGCATACAGGAGACACTTAATAAATACAGGAAATCAGGTCACTCATGGACAAAGCCTGCCTTGGACAGACTGAGTGATATGCCCAGAGAAGGATAGGATCTGGGTTTTCCTTGACCACTCTGACCATGACACCATCTTCTTACAAAATGAATTTCCTCATATACTAAGCAAAGGGGATGGACTACAGGGTTGCAGGTCCTTTCCGGCTCCTAATCGGTGATTTTGCTTTGATAATGAGCTGAATCTCATCTTCTTATAGCGTGATCTTAAAACCTATTACCATCTTGCCCCATTCCACCAGAAAAACCATAGCAAAGTAGACGTCTTGCTGATGGATGCTTAGAGCAGCCCTTTAAACATATTACAGTAATAATAAAGCACAGTTGCTGGGAATTTTGACAAAGGGCATTGCGTTAGGTTTTATATGGCTAACGCAAAATATACCGAAATACCCTGGAAAGTCCCCATGGTGCTACTTTGTCTCCATATTGGCAAACATGTCACTAATGTGCCAAGGTTAGCTTTTTCCTCACCGAATATAACTGTCCTCTAAAATCTGGCTCCAGGCCACACCAGAGATTTCTATCATTCTACCATTTTATTTTATTTTTGAAAGACGCCAGTGTGTTTCTTCCAATAGGATGGAATGTTCCCATCAATAATTCAGGTTCCACTGACCATTATTTATACTTCAGACTTATGACAACCCCTATAATTTTCAGAAAGCCAAAAAATGCTAGAAGACTAAAATAATTCTTCTAGAGAAAGGGGTGACAAAAAAATCCTTTCTTGCTAAAAAAATTTTTTTAAAAAAAAAGAATCCAACCATAGCAGCACCATACCCATCTGGAATAAATCTGATTTAGTTATTATGCACGGGGAATGTGTGGAAATAGAGAATGGTCTCTATCCAAAGGTAATGTATCTCTTGCTTAACACTGGAGGCAAAAAAAGAAGAGGAAAAATATAACAGTCAGAAGAGACTAAGCAAGTATTTTCCATGCAAAGCTGGAAGCAAATGATAAGACAAGCCAAAATGAGCCTCTAATTTTCCTATACAATGCTGCGGCCCCTGCCATGTGGATTTCCAAGGAGCCAATATCCCTTAGATTTATAAGGCTATGGAACATGAACCACTAAGGCCTTGAAGCAAATAAAACTGATACAGGTGGTGGGTCGCCGCAGGTGGTGGCTTTGTTGGCCAATGAGGACACTTGGAAACAAAAGAGCATTTGAGATTTAATGTAGCACAGAGAATTGAGTCAGAAGTGAAGGGTCATTAAAGAACACCCAATCCCTACGTGTTGACTTTGGGATCAGGCCCCAAGGAAGACTGAACAGAAATGATGTCTGGGCAAACAATGAAATAAATGACAATCTTCTGCAACCCTGGAGAAAAGGTCAGCACATTAATAGCTATTAATCCCTCAGGATGTCAGCAGCGGGCCAAAGAAGGAGGAATTTGGCCCCTAATCTTAAAGAAGCAAAAAATCAAGGTAGATCTCAAACAAAGGAAGTGGATCCTGCCCCAGGTCAGCTCCCATCTGAACAGACAAACTGGGAGAAGACACTGTGTTTAAGTCACTATAGCACAGAGACCAAAGAGTGCTGGGAAACCCCTAGCGACCCAGCTATTAGGAGAAGATCCACCTCTCCTCCCCCTCCCGCCCCCCCAAAAATGTCACTCTCCAAAGACAGGAATGCACCCAAGAGAGCGAACGAACTTTAGGAAGGCATAACTGTCACTCGAGCCAGCCTTTGGTGGGACCAGGAGGTGCCCCATAGTTCTTAAAGGCTTAAAAAGCAAGGGCAGGCCTCATAATGAGCTGTTTTGTCTGCCTAATTCAGACACCTCCAGGACTGCCAAATCATAACTGCTAAAGTGATCTCCCTTAAAGAACTTGGGCATTTTCCCTGCATATGAAAGTTCAGTGGAAAAATTTCCAGTCTGTTTCTAGAGAAAGAACTGATAAAGTCTGAATGAGGGAGGAAGAAGGAAGGAAGGAAAAAAGGAAGATAGGAAGGAAGGAAGGAAGGAAGGAAGGAAGGAAGGAAGGAAGGAAGGAAGGAAGGAAGGAAGGAAGGAAGGAAGGAAGGAAGGAAGAGAGGGAGAGAGGGAGGGAGGAAGGAAGGAAAGAAGGAAAAAAGGGAGGAAGGAAAAAAGGAAGGGAGGGAGGAAGGAAAAAAGGAAGGAAGAAGGAAGGAAAAAAGGAAGGGAGGAAGGAAGGAAGGAAAAAAGGAAGGGAGGAAGGAAAAAAGGAAGGGAGGAAGGAAGGGAGGAAAAAAGAAAGGGAGGAAGGAAGGGAGGGAGGCAAAAAGAAAGAGAGGAAGGAAGGAAGGAAGGAAGGGAGGGAGGAAGGGAGGGAGGGAGAGAGGAAGGGAGGAAGGGAGGAAGAGAGGGAGGGAGGAAGGGGGGAAGGAAAGAAGGAAGGGGGAAAGAGGAGGGGAGAAGAGAAGAGACAGGGAAGGAAAGGAGGAAACAAAGAAGGGAAGGAAGAGGAGGAAGAAAGGAAGAGAAGGAGGAAAGGAGGGAGGAAGAAGAGATGGAGAGAGGGAGGGAAGGAAAGAAAGTCCAGCGATTCCCACACTACCTCTAGAAACAGGAATTATCATCCTGGGATTTTTTAATGTTTTTTTTTTTTTTAAGAAAATACTTTGATGACTATATTTCAATCTATTTCAATATAAGTGGTTTGCTTTGTAACTCCATACATATAAAAGCTTCTTTGGAGAAAGATTCCACGGGCTTCGCCAACCTGCCAAAGAGGCCCACCACACAGAGAAGGTGAAGACCTTCTAAAAAAAATACAGCCTCCTCTTGGAGGTTTGGCATTGAAAAGCCCTTAAGGATCTATTTCCAGCTTATTATGTATTGCTCCTCTTCTCACAAGGCCCACCCTGGCTAGCATGGCCTCCCATGAGCCTCCAAGAGCCCCCAGCCTCCTGGAACTTAGCTTAAGCTCACGGGGTCACAGAACAAGGGCTACAAGTGACTTCAGCAGCTCTTCCTGCATAACCTCCCACATTTTACAGATGAGGAAAATCAGACTTAAGTAACTTGTGCAAGGTCATGCAGGGAGGAAGCTTGAGAAGTGGACTTAGAACCAGGTCCTGCGACTCATGGAACCCGTTCTTTTCCCCATCCAAGCCCAGTCAGACTCTCACTGGGGTTTTTCCTAACGCCTAGAGACCACACACACACACACACACACACACACACACACACACACGCTTCCATAGAATGTGGGCTCCCTAGGGGCAAGAGGAGTTTCATTTCTGTTTCTAGATCCCCCATCACTGAGCAGAGGGCCTAACCCTGGAAAAAACTGGTCACCAGTTTCCTTGTGTTTCAGATGTGGCTGGTCCGTATCTGTAAATGTGCGGAAATTGGACAGCAAACGTGTCAGTCCTCAGTGTCAAAGTCTGATTTCAAGCCTCACTTCAGCTCCCCATTAGCCAAGTGCGCTGGGCTATCTACGTAACCTTTTTCAGCCTCAGTGTGCTCATCTGTGAAATAGGGATAATAATAGTACCACTCATCAAAGAGGGTGGTTTGGGGTTTTGTAACCCATGTGTCACCTGCATTGTGAATTTATGCCTGCACTGAGTTATACCAGGCAGTGAGGCAGAAAAGTGGCTAAAAGCAACACAGTATGAATGCTAGTGGGTGACTGAGGCCATCTCCCCTCCCCTCTCTCAGCCCCAGCAGTCTAATCTGTGAAATGGGGATAATAATGTCACCCACCTCAGAGAGTTATTATCATGGGGATGAAACAAAGTAAGATATGAGAAGTTCTTAGCAAACTTTAAAGCTTTACATCCATGTTAGAATTATGCTATGTTATTGCTGCTCGATTGTTTTTCAGTGTCTCTTGATGTTTAGTTACTCCACTTGGGGTTTTCTTGGCAAAGATACTGCAGTGGCTTGCCATTTCCTCCCCCAGCTCTCTTTACAGATAGGGTTAACGGACTTGCCCATGGTCACACAGCTAGTAAATTTTGAAGGCCTGATTGGAACTGAGGAAGAAGATTCTTCCTGATTCCAGGCCCTCTATTCAATACATCCCAACTTCTTAAACTGTGAGTCATGTCTCCATATGGGATCTCATAACTGAATCTTAAAATCACAAAATTATGATTTATTATTAGTAAATGTTTGATTTATATACCTATTTTAATACCTATAGACAAGGGGTCAGGTAAAAATTTCTTAGGCAAAATGGGGTAGTGAGTGGAAAAAACTAAGGAGCCGTGTACTATACCACTAATTCACCCTTAATTATGATAAAAATGCTTGTCGATGAATCAATGTAAAGTTAGCTACTAGATGTCACTTTTTTGGCCACGGTTTCTCTCAAAGATGCCTTTCTAAGTTACGGCAAGCTTACAATCTCCAGAGGAATAGGACCTCCTACCCCTCAATCACACACCAGCTCCTCAAAGTGCTAAGCTGTAGATACCTCCCCGCAAAATAATCAGGAAGTAGTCACGTTGTTCAACAATTTGGACAGCAGGCTTCTGAATATTCTCCTTTCTCCCTCCTTTTTAGGAATAAAGTCAGGAAAAACATGCTACTGAAATTGCTGGAGGAAATAGATTAATCACCAGAATCCCAAATAGTAACTAAACAATCCTCTTTACAAAGATATCACTTTCCAGCAGAAAATGCTAAATAATTAAGATCTGGCTGGAGATCGGCCCACGCTCCAACTCTCTTAAACGAAGGTCAGCCCTTCCCCACAGAGTAGGGGAATGTAAGTGGCCAGAGGCTCCAGAGGGAGGAAAGAATAAAAGAAATGGGGAAGCAAGTAGAAAGCTGACTGACCTAAGAACTCTGATCAATGCCCTGGGTGAGGCACAGTACACAGTGGCTGAGAGAAATAAGTATGTCCAGGTGGAGAAGACACATTCTTTGGACATGGACACAAGGGGAATCTGTTTTGTTTCATTATACAAATCTGTCTGTCACAAAGCATTGGTAAAGCACCTACTTTAGGTCAAATATTGTGCTAGTTATGAGAATTTTGTCTTTTTCCCCCCCATGTGTTTAAAGAGAGAAAAAGATGTTTTTTGGTTATTAAAAATGTTTTTAAGTGAAAAGCTAGCCACGTGGGATAGGGAAGGGGAAAATGCTACTCTTGGAAAAGGAAAAATGGAAGAAATTCAAATGTTCTCCCAATCCTGCACTGGATGGGAACAAGGGGTCGAGGATTTGAAGTACCTGTAAATCAGCAAAGTGTCATGGGCAGTTGGAAGGGTGGAAAGCTGAAGGATACAGATTCAAAGTTATCATACTGGTATGAAACATTTGAAACAGGTGAGACTGAAACAGGTTCTGCTAGTTGGGTCCTTGCTGTTTGGTCTCTCAAAAATACATCGACCAGGGGCAGCTAGGTGGCTCAGTGAATAGAGCCCCACACCTGAAGTCAGGAGGACCTGAGTTCAAATCTGATTTCAGATACTTCCTAGTGATGTGACCCTGGACAAGTCACTTAACCCCAATTGTCTCAATAAAAAACAAACAAACAAAAAAATGAAAACAACAACAACAATCAAAAAAAACCCCACCATCAACCAAACTGACATTTCACTGCTTTGACTCTCACACTAAAGGGTCTCATTTTTCCAAAGGTGATTTCCATGGTTAATTGCTTGCCTTCTTCCTGTTTGGACACAGAGTCTGGGATAGAAGGCACCTGTTGCTCTGGTCTTCCAGGTGGAGGTTTGCATTGGGGCCTCTTCAAGGAAACGGTCAGTGGCTGAGGCCAGCCTGACAGGTCCTTCGAAGGGAATGGTACGGTGACCAGTTCATCGTGGCAGCCAACACAGCTCGGGAAAAACTTGGGGAATGGCTGAATAAGTTATGGCATAAGAAGGGTATGGTAATGGACTATTATTTGTCTATAAGAAATGATCAACATGCTGATTTCAGAAAAGCTTGGAAAGATTTATATGAGCTAATGTTGAGTGAAGGGAGCAGAACCAAGAGATCATTGTACACAGTAACACAAGATTATATGATGATCAACTTTGATAAACTTGGATTTCTCAGCAATATATTGATCCAAGACAATTTCAACATGCCATCTGCATCCAGAGAGAGAACTCTGGAGACTGAAAGTGGCACAAAGCATAGTATTTTCACCTTTGTTTGTTTGTTTGGGTTTTTCCCATGGCCTTTTCCTTTTGGGTTGATTTTCTCACACAACATGACAAATATGGAAATATGTTTAAAAGGACTGAATATATTTGACCTGTAAAAGAATGTTTGCTGTCTTGGAAAGGGAGGGGGAAAAAAATGAAATTCAAAGTCTTAAAAAAATGAATGCTGCTAATTATTTTTACATGTATTTAAAAAATAAAACACTATTGAATAAAGAAATAAAAGAAAATAGTGGATAAATACCTACTACTTGTGAGACACTATGCCAAGTCACTGAGGATCAAAAAAAATAGAATGAAAATCATCTCTTGCTCCCCACCTCCTTCAGAATTCCCAGTCCTCCTTCACCTGACTGCCTTCTCGTAGAACTTCTCTCCCATTTATAATGTTTATTTTGTTTATTTTGGTGGGCAGCAAACAGGGTTAAGTGACTTGTTCAGTCACATAGTTAATAAGCACCTGTGATTGTATTTGAACTAAGGTTCTCCTTACTCCAGGGACAGTGCTCTATTTACTGCACCACTTAGCTGCCTCCCCCTCCCCAATATCCTGTCTCTGTATAATTATTTACCTGTTGCCTCTCCCATTAAGCTATGAGCATCTTGAGGACAGAGACTGTCTTGTGCTTTTCTCTAATTATTCCTAGTGATTACCACAGTTCTTGTCACGTAGCAAGTGCTTAATATTTACTTGCTGAAGACTTAACTCAAGGAGATTTCATTGTACGTGCATGATACGTGCTAGAGGAAGTAAGCTGTAAAGTTATTTCAGATGAGAACTTTGAACTGGATAAGACCCCTTCTAGCTTGTGTGTGTGTGTGTGTGTGTGTGAAAGAGAGAGAGAGAGAGAGAGAGAGAGAGAGAGACAAAGAGAGACAGAGACACACGGAGAGAGAGAGAGAGAGAATGAATGTATAAGTGTGTTTTGTATGTACACTTGTACAAAAAGTTTTAAGTGTGCTGAAAACCACTGAGACTTTTGTTATATTCTAACAGGTCTAACATGAAAGTATATTCATGATTTCCTCCCCAAGAAGAATGCAAATTCATAGATCCTCCAGGATTTAAGTGAGAGGCAGGGAAAGGCAGGATGACCTGAATGCACATAATCTTGTCTTGTCCATCTTTCATTTGTTCATTCCCTGTGGTTTTCTGACTCTGTGCCTCCCAGAGCCTACCCTGCTCTCAGTTCTTCAGTCATTCTGAGTTATTTCTCCCTCCTCCAAGTTTCAGGCCACAGTAATACCCAATCACAACAAATTCTACAAGATCCCACCTACTTTTGGCCAGTCCCCCTCCCCCAATATACATATATACACACACATACACACACACACACACACAGACACCCCCCACCCCATTCCTTCTCTGCTACTTCTTTCATTTAAAATTCATAAAAACTACTCTTGATAGTAGTAGATGAAACACATGCTATGAACACTATAGCACCCCCACTCTACCTGTAGCATCTGCAAAGAGGGATGGCTTCATCACCTGTGCAACCCTGAAAAAGTATAAACTACTCTGAGCTTGATTTTCCATCTCTCTAAAATGTGGGGCTTGGAAAGAGCTCTGGACTCTGGAATATGAAAGTGAAAAGTTCAAATCCTGCCTCTGAAACACTCTGGTTGCAGGAGCCTGAGAATCAGTTTTTTCATCTGTAAAATAGGAATATCAGCATCCAACTCACAGGTTTGTTTCAGAGACCAAATGAAATACACAAAGCACAAAGGCTAAAATACTCCATGAATGCTACCTATTATTATCCTAATTATTTGCTGACCCTTAAGATCCCTTGCCATTCTAAATCCATGACTATGCTAAAAGGGACATTTTTTATTTGCAGAGTTCTTACAAGCAATGCCTTCCAAATCTCTTCCAACCCTCCTTATTAAGCCTCAAAACATCTCTGGGACATGCAAGGCAATTATATTTCTTCTCATTATAGAAGAAGGGAGGCACAGAGAAGTAAAATTAATTTCATATGATGAGGCGCTGAGTCGGGAGATCCAAAAATTAAAAGATTAAAAGATAGACATTTGTTGAAATTGTCCTGGGGCTTCTCAGCCAGTTCTCAAATGATGGACAAAGGAAGAGACATACCAAAAAGTAGAAACCGAAAAAGAAAAATGGCAAATAAAAGGGAGGAAGATTTATCTTCTTGCTTATTATCAAGGCATTTGATTACATAACATTACTTCCAATTGTATGCACTTGATTTCAAGGCAGAGAACCTGACTGCAGCTGGGTGACAATGGAAAAGCCACTGAGCCTCTTGGACCTCAGTTTCCTCATCTGCAAAATAGAGGGAGATTGCATGAGATGCCATCCAAGCTCTGAACCTATCCCCCCCACTCCTGGTGCCAGTTTCCCATCCTTCCCTTATAAGTATCTCTGATCTTAACTACATTTTGAATCACCCTCTCTCCACTTATCATTTGTCTTTTCATACTATTAGATGCTAATCTATTTGGGGGCAGAAATGAAGCATTTAAAAAAAAAAAAAAACCCTAGCACCTATACCATTAAATAAATAGTCCAAAGTGGGTACTGAATAAATAGGTGTGAAACTGAAATGCTTTTACACGTGAATCACCTTCTTTGTTAGATAAGGTGTTAGATTCAACTAAACATGATTCACCCAAAGAAAACTGGAAGAGAGGCAACAAACAGATGAGAAAAGGCACAGATCTGCCCATGTTTTTTATATTGAACTATTCTTGATGCTGATCAGAGGGCGACTGTCACTGGGACTCAATCTCCTCAGGATACAAGGAAGAAACATAAGGAAAAACAGAAATGACCCTTAGAGAGTCAAAACCAAAGAGACTCAGCAGAAATAAGCAGACAAAAATCCTAAAAACAACAGTAACAAAGAGGATCAATCTGGAACGTAATTTTTGGAGAAGGTTCGAGATTAGAAAAATTCAAAGACACACTTTCTTCCCCAAAAGGGAGTGTGAGGGTAGTAACTAACAAAATATTAGCAGCAACTAAACTCACATACCTCCTTTTCCATTGTTAAAATCTTTATGAGTGCTCTCTGTGTGCACGGAGGATTATCCTTCATGAAAGGGGAAAAAAGAAAAACAACAACTGGGAAGTGAACAGCCACACTTTCATATGGATTTTTTCTCAGAGCAAACCACATCTTCTCAGTCACACTGACTGCAAGGTATAGAGAATCTAAGATCCCTCCGTATCCACGGAGGGGTGGCTTTTTAAGACAACTGACTAAGGAGAACAAAGCATCATTTGAAAGGCCTCCTCAAACCAGCTTTTGCCAACTCGTAGAAAAAGACAAAAAAATTCTACAAACAATTTGACAAAGAAGATTAAAGGACTTCCTATAGAAAGGATCATCTAACACCCTGATTGGGAAAGAGCTAGGATTCTGAAGTCAGAGGTCTTGGATTCAAACCCCTTCCCTGGCCCTCAGCTTCCTCAACTGTACAACAAAGAGTTTACACTAATTTAATGGAATTCTAAGGACCCATTCTGTTCTAGGTTCTGTGATTCTATAAAGCAAAATTGGGCTAAGTCAGGATTTGAACCCAGACATTCTCATTCTTGCTTTCTTTCCATTTAGCACAATGATATATCATCCAACAATCTGCCTTTTCACATGATCCATGCACAAGCAAAAGTGGCCTGCTTGCTTCTCCAAAAATGAACTTCTATGTCCTGTATCCCAGCCTTCTCAAACTCCAGAACGTCCTCAATTGCTACCTTCAAAACCAGGTCTTCTCCAATTCATTGGAGCTCTTGGAGGGAAGGGATTGTTTTTTTTGTTTTTTTTTTTTTTTAAACCTTTCTTTGTGTAGCCACCAGCACTTAATATAATGCCTGACAAATGGTGGGCACTTAATAGATGCTTATGGACTGACTGAACCCACTCAGCACTGATTTATATTATATGATATTCTCCTGCCTCAGACTTCCAGTAGTTTACTTCTCAATGGGCAACTTTTACGAAAATGGAAGCTCCACGAAGGCAAGAGATAATTTAATTTCTATATTGTATCCCTGGCACAAAACCTAGATCTTATTTTTGATATCAAACCCACATTCATTTCCTGGTAACTTCCACCCATGATTCTTTATTGTACCCTCCAGAATAAATAAAAGAACCCTAGCTCTTATTCATGTGACAGCTCTCACCACATGCTGTCTCCATCTTCATCTGAGCATCATCTGGTTTATTCTGGCCATTCTTAGGTGCTATGTTTTAGGTATAATGGTGAGAGATTTGAAGGCTATGATCCAGATTGTTAGATGAAGATTGGATCTATAATTAGCTGGGATTACCCTCCAAAATATTTCCATGCATTATACTCTTTCAAGGAACCAAAAGAGAAAATAACCCAATCCAGCTCCCCAGCCCTGCAGTCCAGATGAGAAGAACTCTCCTTACTCTTCACTGGGTTACAAGGGCTTTTCTTCTCAGTCTTAATCACCTCCATGTTTTTGTTTTTGTAGGAAAATGGGAACTGGTATTCTTAAAATGCTTCTCCTTCAATTTCCAATTGAATTTTATGGGAAGGGAAAACAGAAAATGGGAAAGATGAACCAAGACATAAACGTCAACATGCCAGTAAAAGAAATATGTGTGGCAAGAAGGTAAGAGGAAA
Organism: Antechinus flavipes; assembly: GCF_016432865.1. Classification (NCBI taxonomy): domain Eukaryota; kingdom Metazoa; phylum Chordata; class Mammalia; order Dasyuromorphia; family Dasyuridae; genus Antechinus; species Antechinus flavipes. Next base: position 30,154,847 of record NC_067400.1, on the reverse strand, counting down.
TGGGAACATTGTTAGTATTTCTGAATTATTAGAAAAGTGAAGATCTGTAACATTTAAAGAGCCATGAGCAGTCAGATCTTATTTTCAAAAGTGATATTTTAAAAACTGTTTCATGATGATCAAAAATATCCAGGAGCTGAATTCTAACCAAAAGCAACTGTTCTCTATATTTCATATATTACCTTAAAAATATTTTGAATTGACTAAAACAGGAGGAAATAGACAGAAAATATGTCTCCCCATCCCAGCAAAGGTGCCAGAAATGCACAAATTGATGGCAGAGAAATCCCTGTGGTCAACAGCATCCCTAAGTCTACCCATGCTCTCCTGAAATGAAAAATGGCCACATGAAATCTATAGAACAATAAAAGCTATCCCTGAGAGAGAATGCAGGGATGAGGGTGGCAAGTGAAAGATAGTAGGAAGAGATGAAAGGACAGAGAGAGAGTAATCAGGGGAATGGGGGAGTCATGCTATAAGCTACAAGGAAAAATAAGATAAAGCCTAAGAAAGTACTCTAAGAAGGGAAGACTTTAAACATGATGGGCACTTAATAGAGGCTGGTTTCCATGGTGAAAAAGGTGCTTGGCTCGGGAATCAGAAGAAGGAGCTGGATTAAATCCCAGCTTTTATACTTGCTACCTGTGTGGCCATGTATGAGCTGTACCTCTTAAATGTCGTTGGGTTTTTGTTTAGTGTTCTGTAAAACAAGGGAGTTGGATTCTTTGACCTTCTTGAAGACTGTAGTCAAAGGCTGATCTCCACCATTTTGTTGGACCAAGTCATTCTATGCTTCCTAGGGCTGCCTAATGCTAAATCTTTGCCAAATGTCATTTTTTTGTGGGGGAGAAGGGAAAAGGAAAGGGGTACCCAACCTAGATGGGATTTCCCATGTGAATATTATAAGCACAAGAAGAAGAGAATAATTGTGATAAATGTTAAGTATCATAAACTCAGAACCATTTTCAATATATTTCTGCTTATTCACTTTCTATGCTTTTTAAAACTCTCTTATGTTTTTATGTATATTTCTTATCTCTCTCCCTTAGAATGTAGGCTCCTTGAAAGGAAGCGATGTTTCATTCTCCATTTTTCTGCATTCTTAAAGCAGTGCCTGGTACACAGTAGGCATTTAATAACTGTGTATGATTAATTGATCTACACATTACAGTTAGGATGTGAAGGCAATTTTAAACTATCTTCCACCCACCTGGTTGCAAGCTGCAAGAACTCCAGGTAAATGACCACATTCAGCAAGCATTTATAAAATATTTCATATGTACCAGACACTGGATATTAAAGGAAAAACTTCAGTCACTATTCACAAAGAGCTTATGTCCTAATGAGGAAGACAAGGAAATATATAAACATAAACATAGATATTAATGCAGAGATAGATAAATATACATGTAAATAGGTATAAAGCTATATACTTCAAGTGAATAAGTACAAATATATACTAAATAGCTCAATGCAAGGGAGTTTGAGAAGAAGGGCAGTAGCAATTAGAGACCTTTTCAGGTGCAAAATCATTGAGGAGGAGCAGAAGTGGATACAATACTGGAGACCAACTGGGCAAGTCATGGTATCCCACCTCTGAAAATCAGAATGAAGACTTGGGTGACTATCAAACAATAAAGGCTCAGGACCGCCCTAATGGTTAAATAATGTGTTTGGTCAGATCTATGTGCTGACAGTAAAGCACCTAAAATCCCAAGAGAGCAACAGAAAATGCTTTTCATTAACATGATAAGGTCCACTTTACACAAGCAAAATTAAATCCAGCTGCAGACCCATCACGTGGGCCCCCGGAAATGAGAGCTTTCCAGTGGCCGGGGGTTATTAGATGCATTCAAACAAAAACAGTTTCATTTCCACATCTTCTAAATGTTTTTATTAAAAAAAAAAAAAAACAAACCCTCAGCTTCACTAGACTTCATGTCCAATAACAGGGCACCCTTTGCTGGATTTCTCTGTTGCTAAAACAAGAAGGAGATCCATTTAAATACAACACTTCCAGTCAAGTCACGAAACATGCAGGTGCCGGGGGTGCAAAACTGAAATATGATTCAGCATCGGTTTGCAAAACAGAGCTATGAGATCATTTATTTCCCATCTGAAGAAATGAGCAAAGCCAAGACATGGGGCTTTCAACACAAGTCTTCTGAAAGAGGCCTGATGTTCTCCTCCACTTTATCATCTCTCAGTTTTAGTTCTTAATTCTGAACACTGGAAATAAAGATCCTGTCCTCAGAATAAAGACTCTTAGCAAGGATGCCTCTTTCTAAAGAGTTTATTTAACAGAGAGGTTTAAAAATTCTGTGGTGCCATGGAACCCCCTTTGGCAAAGTCTAAGAACCCCTCAAAGTAATGCAAAAGCAAAAAACAAAATACAAAGGATTTACAAGGGAAGGGATTATATAAAAATCCAGTTATCAAAATACTTAAAAAAACAATTCATATCTTTCCTTTACTCCATTAATAAGCTCCAAGTTAACCAACAAAATTTAAGAACTTAAATTGAAAAGGAAAAAATATGTATCTCGATGAAACTTGGAGACTGAATCAGACAGATTAGTTGAGAGGGGAGGGGTGGCAGGTTGGGGGTTCACATCCTCTGAACAGTGTTATTCACAGATCTGAAAACCTCAGTGTGTGCTAATCAATACTTTAGTACCACATTAATGGGAGAAACAGATATAAAACTGAAGAAGGTTTAAAGAAAGAGCAAAAGGCAGCCCCAAATGGGAAGCTTTAATATTGCATCTGATTTAAGTGTCAAAGAGGCGGCAGAGGATGGGTTTCTCCTGGCCTCTGGCTCCCGACTCCAACCCCATCACACGTGCTCGTGGTTATTAGCTTCAATGAGAGGTTTTAGACCACTTAACAGAAAATCAATTCCCAAGGAGGTCACGAGAAGGAAGCGTGTCTCTACAGAGATGTCAAAATGATGTGACAAACATCACCATCAATTACACATCTCCAAATGATGCTGAGCCTCTAGGGGGGCTGTGTTCCCTGTTCAGTCCTGTAATGATAACCGAGGACTTTCCTAGCTCTAATTTTCCCCAAAAGGGCTTTCTGGATAATTGATCTATATGTATATATGGGTGATATATGTGTATATGCAATATATGTGCATTATGGATGTAGGATTTGTGTGTGTACATGTAAATGCACGTGTGTACTTGTATAATGTATATGAGTTGTGTCTGTACTATATTATTTTAGATACATAATATATATGCATATGTACATACAATATATGTGTAACAAAATATAGTTACATGTATATGCGTGCATGTATGTGTGTATATATGTATGTATGTATATATGTTGTGTTATATATATAACATGTGTGTATAATTTGTGGACTATGAATGATATGAGTATGTATGTGCAATGTATAAATAACACGTGTGTATACTGTATATATAAATATAAATGTCTATGATGTATATATACTCAAATCTATGAGATATACACATATGTATTTTTTAAAAATAATAATACATGACTGGATATAATTTAATTCAATCTGACAAACATTTATTAAGTGCCTACTATGGGCCAAGCATTGTACTTAGTGCCTGCCATGGACAAGACAGGATGGAAGCCAGCCCTTGGTCTCAACAAGCTCACACAATTAAGAATATCCCAAAATTTATGCAGCATAAATACAAAGTGATTCAGGGGTTAGAAAGGGGAAAAACATAACAGATGGAGAGATAGGGAAAGGTTTCCCGTAGGAGGTGACGTGACATCTAAGCTGTGCTTTCAAGTGAGATAGGGACTCTATGAAGCAGCGGTAACCAGAAGTGTTCCCTGCCCTCGGGAAGAGGGAGAATGCAATACAACCTGTTCAGAGATAGGCAAACACACCAGTCACACACCAGTCATCTAAGGAGGATGAAAGAACAAGGGGAGATATGGGAGTCCCCTGAGGAGTCTGAAAGGGAGCTAGAGATGGATGACAAGAGGCTGTGACGAGAAAGAGTGTTCTGGGAATGGGATGGTACCAATGATTCGGGGCAGGGTACGAATCTAAAGTTTGGAAACCAGTGGGGTTGGAACACAGACTTTATCAAGTATGTGCAATAAGGCTGAAAAGGTAAGTTGGAATTAGATGGCCAAGGACACTGAAGACCAGTTGGTACTTTATCCTACAGGTAAGAGGGAGCCATGGATGATGTGTGAGCAGGGCAGTGTGTGCATTAGTGCAAGAAGGATCCAATATGCAGGGTTTGGAGGAAGAAAGAAGAGGGTAAGCCTTCAAAAAATGGGAACAACACAGAGATTGCACTGAAGAGAAAGAGAATGTGTTCTGAGACAAAGATACAGCAGCTCGGATCTATGTTTAAGCAACCAGAAGTGGTTGCCAATTGCTCTGTAAGTATTTTTCAGACCCTCAGACAAGGCCAGAGGATGCAAAGCTCTTGCCTGAGATGCTGCATGTACAGCTCATCTCAGAAAGGAGCCATCGTGACCTTCCGCAGCCCTCTGCAATCCTATGATTCATGTTTCATGGAAAATATTGAGAAATATTCCACTAGAAATCCAACTGCTTCCCCAGCATATTGTCGGCTTCCTGTAACTGCTTTCTTCACGATCACTCATGATGTTCCCAGGAAACCGGGAGCTCTAGTTTTTCAGGAGGGCCAAGGTTCTTACACAACCGGTCCCTGTCCCCTTCAGGTGATATCACCAAAGACATAATGATGATAAGCCCCCAACAAATTATCCTAAACAGCTGAGAAGCAAAGGATGCGCTTATCTACAGAGAACCTAAGCTTCTGGATTTTCTACTACTGCACCAAAGGGTACTTCAAACTTGTCTTGCATTAACTCCCCAGTGAAAACATCTTAACAAGGAAAAAACTCAAAGTTGAAGAAAATACATATAATAAGACATAATTAAGTGGCCTTTTGGATAAAGGGCTGGGTCTAGCCAGAGTTTAAAATCGCCTTGGCCAGGAACTAGCGGTGTCATGCCGGGCAAGTCACTTAATCTTAGTCTGACTCAGTTACTTCATCCTTAAAATGGAGATAATAACGCCTCCCTCCCAGGGTTATAAGATAATGTTTATCAAGGTCTTTGCAAACTTAAAAGCATTATATAAATTACGAGCTGCTAAAAAATAAATCATTTTATCTCAAAACCATAGAATCACAAATTTAGAGCTGGAAAGATCCTTGGAGGTCAGCTAGTCGACTCTTTCATTTTATAAAGGGAGAAACCAAGAGCCAGGGAAGTTGGGTGCTTTTGCTCAGTCATGGAGAAACTAGTGCTAGAGTGAAGATTTGAAGTCCATAGTTATCCCTTCAATCAAGTCTGATTCCAAGCTATGCCCAAGAAAAAAAATATACGTACAAATATAATACAAACACACACAGCAGCAATAGCAGCAACAACATGGTGGATGTAATGGGAAAACAAAAAATGAAAACAAACCAACCATAATTTAAAGGCCAAAGACCTGGAAGCCAAATCCCAATTCTGCCATTTACTACTTGTGATGATCCTGGGATAACCATTCACTTCCAAAATAGAGGTGCTGTACCAGTCAGCCTCTGGGTCCCCTTTCATCTCTAACTGCTATGATGCTATACATTCAAAGGCTTCAATGGGCAAGCCCAGGGACCTGGAGTACAGCAGGTGCTTAATAAATGCATATTGCTTGTTGATAAATCATCTCATCTCCTAATGTTTATATCACAAAATATAAAAATCTCATGGTGGGCATTTCACCAGTCACAGCATCTAAGGATGCTCTTCAAAGTCCATTTGGTCCAATCTCCTCACTTTATAGAAGAGGAAACTGAGGCATTGGAGGACTAAGTGACTTGCCTACTAGGCTGCTTGTTTGGTCCTGGCTTTCTATGAAAGCCTCTACTACACACATAAAGTTGAAGGTGGTGAGTTAAGTTTTCCTAACTCATTCCTGAAAGGGAATCCCCATGGCTCCATTTTCAATCAATCAATGGGTCGGAGAGGCTAATATCAAAGCAAAATAATTTAGGGAAGACACTCAACTGCGTATTTTTGGAATTGAAAAAGAATCAAGTGTTCATTTCAATCCATTATTGTCGATACTGGAGTTAGCTTCTTTTCTTTTTTTTATTTTGGGGGAAGGGAAGAGAAAGTTGGGGTTCCTATTTTTAAAGAATTGACATAACAGGGTTCTTTTTCTTTCCTAGCTCTTACCACCAATCAAGGCAATAGCATTTGCCAAGCCATTAACTGCATGATAATTGGTGGCAATTTGCACAGTGAGTGCTATTTTGTATATTAACTAGCACCCAGGAGTTTACTCCTTCTATTTACTAATAAAGAGCAGATTTTTCTTTTAAAGAGAAATCTGTTCTTTATTAATATGTGTGAGACATGGATTAGTAAGTGTGACACATACATGGTGAATTATAGGGGCACTCAAAATCGTCAAGGAAATACACTCAAGCAAAAATAACCTGCCTCATTTATCTATAGGATATCTCCCAATTAGGTGGCTCAGTAGATAGAGAACTAGATCTAGTCAGGGAGACCATTCAAATCTTGCTTCAGATACTTACTAGTTACTAGTAACCTCTCTCAACCTCAGTTTCCTCATCTGTAAAATGGGAATAGAAACAGAAGCCAGGGATGATGCAAGTCTAAAATGAGAGAATATGTGTAAAGTGCTTAAAGCATTATATATTATTACTATCACCATCGTTATCATTAGATCCAAGTGTCACCTTGTTGTCAAAGTGTTACTATAATTTCTAAAAAGTCTACCAGAATGAAACCATAATGGAATGGATTTTTAAAAAAATATGTCATATCAAGTACAACAGGCTGATTCAGTCCTCAGAGAAGAAAAGCAGACAACTGAAATCTACTATTTTTTTTTCCTTCATCCCCTCAGTCTTTTTTGTCCTTATAAGTATTTTCTTTTTAATCCTATACAAGGAAGCAGCAAGCACTGAATGCTTTCAGATGATACAAGCTGGGGGGGGGGGGGGTAGGGAAGGAGGGGGAAATCAATCATTCTTATTGAGCTGGTTTCAAGAAACTGAAGGACAATCCTCCAAGTTTATTTCTCTATTTATATAATGTTGGGATCACCCGGAGTTGTTAAACATATAACCAAAGGTCTGGTATCAATCCAATCAATAACCTCACATCGATCCAGTCGATGGACCAAATTTATAATTTATACAATAATTGTGGTCATTGACAAATGGGGTAGCAACTCAAATACCCCCCCCACCCTAAAAAATAGCTCCCCTCATGATAGCCCTTAGAAACCAACTCTATGACCAGATTAACCTAATCAGTTTACCTCTGTAGCACTCAACATTTTCCAGAATGCGACAATGCTGAAGAAGAAAAATTAAGATCACCAATCCTCCCAGAAAGGTATGAATGCCCAAGCCAAAAGGACCAACAAGGAATGATTTTTTTTTTTTCATCACCGTGATGACTCTCGGGAAACTGATGTGCTGATATGTCATCACTTACAAAAACCCACTAGGTTTTTAAATAATAGTCTCCACCAGTATCATCCCTAGACTTTGCCAAATCCCCCAATCCATGAAGCAGTTCCAAATACTGTCCAATCACAATAATTCTCCACATGTTCCTAGCTCCAAGTCACCTAATACAAATAGAGCCTCCCGCCTTGAGGCTACATAAGCCTGGTCTCACCAAGGCATCAAGGACTTTGACAGTAGGAAACCAAGAAAATCCCAGATTTGTATTTTGACTTCTAAAAAAGCACAGGAAGACCCCAACAAAACCCCAACTTTCTTATAACAATAAACAGGAGGAGAAATCTATTGGTGGGGAAGTTGACCCAAAAAGTTCTTACCTTGAATGCACTGAAGAGTTCCATCCTCAGCCCTAATTGTAAAACTTTCTCCGGGATTGACTTGGACTAGAATGACCTGTCAAAATAAAACATTAATTTCAATTTCATACTAGCAACATCTGGTCCTTTTATTATTATTATTTCAACCATTTTATTACCTTGATTTATACACTAGAGGTATTAAAAAAAGAAAGAAACAGGATCTAAAATAACCACAAAGCCTGGAGCATAACCAGGATTTTAGAACTAGGGCAAGGTTGAACCAAAAAGACCCCAGTAATGGATGTCGTTGAATCGGGCTAAATGTGGTCTCCTAACTAAATATCTAAAAAAAAAAAGACTACCTCTTCTCTGGATAAAGTAGAGATGCAGTTCACTGTTCCTTCTTCAACTTAGGGGGGAATGTTTTAAACACAGAATCTGCCGCTGCTCACTTAACCCAAATCGGGAACCTAATAATGATGGATGTTGTTCCATGTTTGTGGGTCTGATTTATGTTCTTGAGCAGTAAGGAAGCACCATAGTGCAAAGAGCACTGGAAAGGAGTCAAGAACTCAAATTTTACTTTAGATTCTGAGCAAATCTAACTCTGCTTCAGTTTCCTCATCCATAAAATGGGGGGAAGACAAAAGTCAAAATGAGCTAATAATTTTAAGGCACTGAGCACATAGTGGGTGCTATACAAATGCTTATTCCCTTCCTGCCTTGTAGAAAGCAGAGCCCTGTAGAGAATCCTAGGCAGTGCTAGATTTAAACCCAATCTATAATATGCATTACCTGTGTGATACCAGACAAAGTCCTCAAACCCTACTTTCCTCACCTGTGAAATAAGAAAAACAACAATAGCTACTTCACAGGATCACTGAGAAGCATTAACAAACTAACAAAGAGAAAGTGCTTCTTGCAAACCTGAAAGTCTCAAGTTCTACCAGTTCTTATTATTATAGCAAGATAACCAGCACTTAGCATTCTCAGATTTACAAAGTGGTTTATAAATGTCCTTCACATTTTGATCCTTGTAACTGTGAAGTCCATGTTAATATCAATTTGTTTATACATACACAGAGAGATGACAATCTAACCTATATATGTATATGTAATCCATAGATCCATCTATACAAACTAATTTATGTATGTATATATGTATCTACTTGTCTATCCATCCATCCCTCCAGACAATCTAATCTATGTATTTATGTATGTATCTATCAATCAATCCTTTTATCCACCTAGCCAACTATCTATCCATACAATCTAATCTATGCATGTATATATAAATTCATCTAGCCATCTATAGATCTCTATGTCTGTCTGCCTTTCTATCTCCCCATCCACCCATTCATCCATCCATCTATCCATCTATAATCTGTCCATCCAATCCAATATAATCTACCTATTCATCCATCTATCTAATCTATCCATCCTTCATCTAGCTAGTTATCCAACTATCATCAATCTTTTTACCTATACCAATCAATGCATCCTCTATCCTTTATCTTTTTAGATTTATCTAAAGACAGAAATATATGTGTGCACATGTAGGTTTGTATATCTCTATCTATCTATATCTACATCTATCTCTCTATACATAGCATATAAGCTTATTCTAAATCCTCAAATTCTCAGGCCTAATTTCTAAACATGTGTATTTGCCACATGATGTATGTTTCCATGGTTAAATTTCACTCCACTAAGTGACTGAGCTTTGGGAAGGCAAGCCACGCCAATCCCACATACATGAAATATATTATAATATCCCCTTTTGAAAGTCAGAATTTTCAGTTAAAAGCAAAAAGAAAAAGGAGGCTGATTTTTATTTGAACGTAAATTAAAAGTGATCATTCAAGCTATAAAGCCATAGTTTCAGGAATAATCATGTTTGAGTTGGCATCCAATTAAAGCGATTACCACGTGATTCTGTACATTACACTAATTAGCCAGAAGCCTACTGCCTCATTTAAAGTTTGAAAATACAAGTTGTACAAATGCTAACACAGTTATTTCCAGCTTATGGTGGGGCCCTCAAGAAATATTGATGAAAGCTAATTTCACTAGTACGCCACTTCTATAATAAATAGTTCCAAGGAAAGCAAAGACAAAAATCATTCTTCCATCTTTAACTCCTGACAAACATTAGGGAAAACCTTTCGTTTCCTTTTCTGAACCATTCACATTATTGATTGATTGGATATTAACCAAATAGCATTGGAAAAAAAAAGTAACACATCTTTTTTCTCTTTCTCTGGGGGAGTTGTAGAAGGGAAAAGCAGGGACAGAATTGTTTAGGGGAAGTCCAAGGCTTGCCAGGAATCCCTTTGGGTTTGATTCTTTAACAGCAAGCTAAATTATTCCTCCTAAAATATACATAAAGGACAGTCACTAAATCATGGGGTCAAGTTTTTGGGTTCATGAATGATAAGATAGAACAACAGGGAGAAAAGAGTAATGGCTCTTAAGTCAGGGGTCTTCTCAGTTCTTAATGCACCTTAGAGATTTATAAACTGTGTGCCTCGTTTCTTTCTCTCCAAAATGAGGGAGGGTGGAGTCAAACCAATCAATCAATTGATCAATAAGATTTACTGAGTGCCTACTATGTGCCAGACACTGTTTATCCTGGGATAAACAAAGAAGGAAAAGATAAGACTCTATCCTCAAGGGGCTTACAATCTTACAAGCCTCTATAATCTGCCTCCGTGTCAAGAATCACATATTCAGATTCTGGTTCTGCTTCATATCCCATCCAGTGCTAGATTTATACCAGGGTTCTATGATGTATAGGGTCATCTTCCATCAAATCATTTCCCACTCTACCCTTCAGTTTTTTTTTTCTTCTATAAAAATAAAGGGATGACAGAATAGACCACCTACAAGATTATAAATCTTCCAGCTCCTCTAAAAGGTGCATTAACCAAATAGCATTATACACATCTTCACAAATTCTCTTGGCCTGCCATCCCAGCGTCCTGGTGGGCTTTTGTCCTGAAGTCTGCTGCCTCCCCTTGAAGTATTTCTCCCCAGCAGCCCCAGAGCAGCTGCTCACAATGGGTTCCACATTCCAAGTCCCATCCAGGGAGGCACCGAGCCCTCCGGCATCACCAAGATGGACCACATTTCTTCAAGGAGGGGAAGGTCTGAGGGAGAAAAGCTTTCAACCCAGCATCTCACAACCACCCTTGACTGGGAGCTGGGAGCTGCTATAACATTCACGCTGTTGAGTTGCCGGGGCAACCAGACTGTAATCTATCAAGGAACCTGGCAAGCCCCTGCATCCTAATATTCAATCTTTCTTAACCAATAATAGCAAAATGCCTCATTTTCCAAGAATGGGCAAACCTTTGGCTCTGGCTCCAACACAACAGGCCAGGAAGGTCACTTAGCATCAAAGAGAGCATGCAAATCACCACTTTCTCCCTTTCCTTCTCATTTAAATTCTTGAGCACAAAAAAGTAAAAAAAAAAAAATAATAATAATAATAAATAAAATAAAAGCCACCACGATTCAGTCAGATGACCCACAATTCCCTAAAAACAGGCATGAACGAGCCAGCGGTGGTTTCAGGAACAAAAAGCCTGGGAAGGTGATGCATCAGAAGCTGGAAGCCTGGAGCTGCTAACCTTCCCCCATCTTCAAGACGTTTCTTTGCTGAAAAACAATGAGAAGTTCTGTCTACAATAGATGAGAGACAAACACAACTTCTCTGTCAAGGTTCTATCACCATCAAACATTCCCACTAGCATCTCCTTCCAAACTGTTTTAAAGAACAGATAGTTGGATGGATGAACAATCAACAAATGAATGAAAAAGCACTTTAATTGTTTATCATGCTCTAAATGCATGGAAAATAAATAAAAGCAAATAAGTTTGTCTCCACTTCCAATTCACACCCCTAGCCTGCCCTCAAGGAACTTCTATAGAACCTTTAATAAAGGTTCATAGCCAGGAGGTTCACAGACTGTAGATAGATTTCAAGAGGGTCTGTGACCTTGGCTGAGGGGGGACTGGAAGGGAGAACCAACATTTTTATTTTAATATAATTATAAAAGATAAAATTTTAATAATTATATACTATGTGATATAAATATATAATTATATTTACATTTTTTAGTATAATGATGTCCTTGGTGATTCTGTTTTAGTTTATGCTTTTGAAAACATTATTCTGAGGTGACTATAGGCTTTATCAGATTTCCAAAGGGTTTCATGATTTTAAAAAAAACAAAAAGGTGAAGAATTCTCATAATATTGTAAGACAAAAAAAAAGTGGGGAACCTGAAATAGAAAGGATTGAATCTGAAGTCAGGAAACCTGACTTCCCAGAAATCCTTCCTCAGACATTTACAAGCTATGTGATGTCAAGGGACTTCCCTGGGCCCCAATTTCATCTTCTGTTAAAAGGAAGAGGAGCTGGACCCTGTGGAGAAGACTATAGGCAGAAGTTCTGGATTCATATCCCCCTTCTGACAATTTTTATTCCTATATGACCTCGGGAGTAAGTTTTTGCATCTTTGTTTCTCCAGTTATGGAAAGAAATGCTGATTCCATGTTTGGTTATTGACTAATAGATAGATATTCATCTTATCAATTCAAAGATTGAAATCTTTCCCACTCCTAGTACCTACAACGTTCTCTCCTGCACATATCAAGATAAGAATTTCTTAACTTATGAGAATTATTGGAAGGGATTTTTTTTTCCTGAGTCAACTGGGGTGACTTACCCAGGGTCACACAGCTAAGAAGTATGAACAGTCTGAGGCCACATTTGAACTCAGGTCCTCCTGACTTCAGGGCTAGTGCTCTATCCACTGCACCACCTAGCTGCCCCAGGGATATATTTTCTAATAATGGATATCATTCTATCAATCAATTAATAAGTATTTATTTGATGCCTACTACCTGTCAAGTACTATGCAAAGTGCTGAAATACAAACAAAAAAAAATGAAATAGTCCCTTGCCCTAAATCAGTTTACATTCTGTTAAAGGTGGCAATATGTAAAGAAAATGCCTATTGAAAAATATATACTAAATTGCATTGGATATATGTGGATGGATGGACAGATGGACAGGTGGAAGGAGGGATGGGAGGGCTTTCGCTGCTGAGTAGGTAGATCAGGTAAAGTCCATCACACACATTCACAAAATTTCAGGATCACAGAGTTAGAAGAAATAATTTTTTAAATCACAAATTTAGAAGAAGCCTTGGAATACTGGTTAATCCAACCCCCTCATTTTGTAGGCAAGATGACAGAGCCCCAGAGAAGGAATAGGACTGGACCCCAAGGCCACCCAGATCAAAAGAAGAGCTGGTCTTCAAACTCCATTTCTAAATGTGGTGCTCCCCCAGACTTCAGATTCTACATGGACTAGGCCCAAGGCCACCTAATCTCCAGAAGAGGAGCTCTTTCCCTTCCCACAGAGACAGCCTCTTCAATGTCAGACATTAAACTGAAATTTCCCCCTTGGGAACTCTCTTATTCCTGGTTCTGTCTGGGACTAGGAGAACCAAAGCCAATCCATTTTTCATTCTTTAACCGAAGACTGTCTTCTTTAGACTCAGTATCTCTTCAAATAATTTCTTGAAAAACTCACTCTTGAGACACACAGAAAAACTGAAGGAAGAAGTGGGGAAGGCTTTGCAAAAGAAGTGGCCCCAAAGCAAGCAGTGAAGGAAGATGGGGTCCCAAAGGGACTGACAACCTTGTAGGTACGAGCGCAGCTTTGCAGAGGGAGAAGAGTTCAGAAGTCAGTATATGGGCAAGTCTGAAGAACACATAAAATGAACACAGCGATGGTGAAGTAAGCTTGGAAGAATAGACCTGAACTGAAGGCTCCTGAACAAGGAAGTGCTTTTTCTTTAGGAAGATGACTTTGCTAATAGTGTCTGGGATGGCTCAAAGAAGGGGAAGATGAGGTGTTTCCACAGGGGAAGAAGAGATGAGAATGTAGTAAGTGCTCTTAGAGGGCTTGGGCTGAGAGAGGGGACCCATATCCTCCGGGACACAAAGGTCAAAGACACAGCGGTGTGGAAAGAGAGAATGAGGGAGCCCACATGGAGCGGTCCCACAAGACTTCAACAGAGCCCTTATCACACCATCAGCTCCTGAGAGAGCAAAGGATTTGCTGACAAATGTGAAACTGGAGGATTTACAACATTCTAGAAAAGCTAAACCCAAGATGTAAGTTCACGTTAAGCAAGAGACACACTCTCTTTCCTGGCCCTTGGCAGATATTACCCATCTACCATCCAAAAGATCCTCCCCATTTTTGGCTGTCAATATGGAATACAGGAGGTCTTTCAAGACTAGAGACTAGCTTGGAACCTCACCAGGAGCTGAATATATTTCTACGTGACTCAGCTAGGATCCTTTCCTTTAAATCCCTCCAGTGAAGACATTCTTAAAGGATCAGAGCTGGAAGGGATCTCAGGATGTCCAGCTCACCCTCATCATCTGACAGGTGAGAAACCTGAAAGGTCAAAGAGGAGAGGGGAATTGGCTCAATGAACTTAGAACTGGAAGCAGCCTCAGAGTGCTCCAGGCTTCTTTGCATGTCAGGATAATGGTATATGGAAAGTAGGTAAAGTGAGTGGTCCTAAGTCCCATGGGGAGGAAATGGTAGAATGATGTTCCAATCCCAAATCCAGCTCTCTTTCCAAGGCACGGACCAGGATGTGGATCCTGCCGTGTCTTCTCCCTAAACTCAGCTGCTTCCCCATATTGAGGTCCAAAATCTGCATGATTAATTCTTAGTCACACAAAGGAAATAAATTAACTAATAAACAGATGTACAGAATGGTTTTACATATATGAATGAGTGTGTGTGTGTACTGTGTGAATGTATACATACATACTTCTAATAGTAGTCATCTCTAGGATGGGAGAGGGGTAGGTGGAGGGAGGGAAAAAATTTATATGTCTATTACATATTTTAAAGAACAATAAGTTATATATAAGAGATTTGTAGTTTCATATGCATCCATCTTTTTATATTATAGTATGGAAATACTTGTTTATATTATAACAAATTTTTAAAATTAAATTAAATTAAACATAAATTAAATACTATAAAACTGAAGTCTGTGATAGTGTCACACAGGTGGTTAATAGAGGGAGATTTTGATTCTAGGCCCTCTGACCAGTTCCTTTTTCCTTTGGCTAGAATGGTCAAGGAGAATTCTAGTCAACATGTATTAAGTGCCTACTATGTGCCAGGTAAAGGGGATACCATGGCAGAAATGAAGAAGTTCTGCCCTCAATGAGCTTATATTCTAAAGGAGACCTGGAAGAAAGAGCCCAGTTTTTATTTCTTCTTGGATGTATGGCTTCAGGTAATATCGAGTTCAGGAATGAAGCTCTTCATGTAGACAGGAAAGGACAAATGTTTGTTGTGGGGTTACTTTCACCATCTCAGTCCCCCTTCCCCCAAGCTAGTCCAAGAAAAGCCATTAAGGTCTTCAGAGATAAAGAATCCTTCAGAAGAAATAATTAGTCTAATTTCTCATTTTATACTTGGCATACATGACCCTGGAAAAATTACTTAAACTTTCACTGCCACAGACAATTTCCCCAAACGGAGGAACCCCCAAGTTTTGATGGATTGATTTCAGGGGACCTGTGACCATAGGTGGGGAAAATAAGACATCTTTATTTTTACTAACTTTTGAGCAAAATCTACCATTTCCACTAATCATGATTTTTTATTCTTAGAAAAAGTGATCACAAATGGGGTCCATGACCAGAAGGCTAAGAAGAAACTCTGCTATAATGGAAGAAGTAAAAAAGATAAGCCCCTAGAAGCCTAAGTATGACATTTAACATATCTGGGTCTCAGTTTCCTCATAGGCAAAATAAACAAGTTGGATGAGATGCCTTCTAAGGTCTTTGCCGTTTCAATTCAGATAATGTGTGTGAAAATTCTGTGCAAACTTCTGAGGCACTCTAAAATAAGCTAGGAATTATATGGTTTATTCTTTAAATTCCCTTTCTATATTCGGGGGAGGCGGAGAAATCACCATTTTATTTTGAGCACATTATCCTGAGGATCCAGGCCAAAGATATATTCTTATAAATAGTTGGAATCGGCCCATTGAGCTGGTTTATAGAATCACAGAAACACTAGCTGACTAAAAATTACTTGACTAGACATCTTGACCAAGTCACATCTCAAGAAAAATCCCCTCTCTAATATACACAAAAAGTGGTCAAGTCAGCTTTGACCTGGAGAACTCCAAACTGAGGAAAGTCATTCTCTTTCCTTTCCAAATAAAATGACGTACTGTGAGGAAGGTTTTCCTCCCATTAAATCTCAAGGAACAACTTCCGTCCAATGGCCTGGGTCTTGCAAGCAAAGGAAAACTAATCAATTGCTTTTAAAACTAATATTTTATTTTCCCCTAATTACATGTAAGAACAATTTTTAGTATTTGTGGGGGGGTGGGGGAGCGTTGTTTTGGTTTGTCTTTTGTTCCAAATTCTTACTCTCCCTCTCTTGAGACTGTAATTGTAATTGTAAGCAATTGGATATAGGTCACACGCGTGTAATCATGTAAAAATTTCCATATTATTTTTAATGAATTGTTTTTTAACTTCATATTTAATGATTTTTTTTTTAAATTTTGGTAAACATGAAGATATAAGTAAAAGAAAACATTCATATCTGAAATTTTTAAAGTGGAAATTAAATCTATCATTCAAATGCCAACACTGCCCTGTTGGACTCAGTACCTTTCTGTTCTCTTGGGTATCTTTTTTTTTTTTTTAAGTAGCATAGCAGGTTAACACAGCTGGAAATACAAATGCTTACAAAAAGGAAGCATTTCCTAAGTGCTTTATCAAGCAATGGAATAATCAGTCATTTTGCATAATGCCTTTTGCACATGACAACCTTTCAAATACTTAGGTGGACTTTTACCACCCAAGTCCTTCCTCCTCCAAAGTAAAATTACCAATTCCTAGATAATTACATTGGAGGTAGATAGAACCAGAGGGTCCTTTTAGTGCCAGAGAGTTTTAACCTGGGAGCTGTGAACTTAAAAAAAAAAATTCCTGATAACTGCATTTCAATTTAATTGGTTTTTACTGTAATCTTCTGTGCTTTAGCATTTTTCCAGAGTCACTAAGCTTCGTCAGATGGTCAGAAAGGCTCATGATGCAAAGTAAGAGCCCTCTTCTATACTAATGCTTTCATTTTATAGAAAGGGAAACTAAGGTCTACATAGGTTAAAAGACTAGTGTGAGATCAAAAGTGGCAAAAGAAGGATATTCTCATTCTCTGGCTCAACGTTCAACATTCTCTAAACAAGCCTTTATTCATTCCTCACAAGGTGTGACTGCAAGATCTTTCCCTGGCACTGGGCACTCACCAGTTCATCAACAGGCCTTTTAAAAAGGTGGTACCCAGGACCAAACTCTTAGACTCCAGGCAGAATCTGACAAAGGCAGAGGATGGTGGAGCTGATGCCACCTTACGCCTCTGGCACTGACTTTTTAATGTAGCATGATCATACATTAGGTGCCACATACTGCTGACTAGTTCCAGGACACTGGAAACCTCAGACCTTTTTCAGTGAAGCTCTCTCTAGAGCCATCTTCCCCAGATTCAACCCATGAAGAGTCCTTCTCCAAGTCAACTCTTCACTGAGGCAGGCAGGATACCAAGCCCTGCAAGTCTGCATCTTCCTCCAACAGAGGCCCTGTTATCTATAGCACTCCAGCATTTAGCACAGACTTGGCACAGAGCAGGCCCTTAATAAATGTTTTATGATTGACCAAACACTGCCAGGTTGTCAGGCCTGGAGAGTTCGAGTCTAGCCTCAGACCCTTGCTCACTGTGTGAACCTGGATGATCACTTAACCCTGTATGCCTCAGTTGCCTCATCTGTCAAACCAACTGGAGAAGGAAACAGAAAACCACTCTAGTATCCTTGCCAAGAAAAGTCCAAATGGGATCAGAGAGTCAGACAGAAATACTTACTCAAACTTAGTAAAACTTAATACAGGTTAACATAATCCCTTTGAAAGACATTGTGAAGAAATTGTGTGCTTTCCCTTTTAAATGTGTTAATTACATTTTCTAGATTTTATGCAAAATCTTGACCTTTTGAATGGGATATTCTGAAAATCTTGACCTTTTGAATGGGATACTCTGAAAAAGTACCAAACTGAGAACCTGCAGGTCTGGATTCGAATTCTGGCTATTTTTGTGAGTCATTTCCTATCTCACATGTAAACTTTTAAGTTTCCTTTCACCTCTGAAGATAAAAATCCTATGACTAAGAAAATTAACAAATGAATCCTGGGAGGATTCTCACAACTGGTTTGTAGGCAGCCCAGTGGCCCTAGATGAACCATTTCCTGTACAAGCCAGAGTCCCATAGGGAGAGTTCTTGATTGTCAAGATTAGATAGAATGGGTGATCCCAGAGGCAGATTTTTAAAGTCCCCACCAACTCAGGAAATGACTAGACCAGCAGCCACAGACACCGAGAGAGTACTCACCACCCAAGTTCTCGGCACTGTTGAATGGTTCAGCATTCGTAGGAGATCTTATCAGTGGCAAGGAAAGATGTGGTCTCTGCACCCGAAAAGCCCTTAGGTTTCTCTCTCTCTCTCTGCCCTGAAGGTGAAGCCTCCCAGAAGGTTTCTCTCTCTTAGAATGTGAGCTCCCTGAGAACAGACTGCCTTGTTTTTTGATTTTATACCCTGCACTGAAGACATGTTGTACATAGAGTAATAAGCACTTTGAAGAAATATTTCTCATTCATTCTTTCAGGAATTGGACAACATGGCTTCAAATCCCATCTCTGATCTGCCCAATTCCAAGAGCCTCAGGGTCCTTATCTATACAAAGAAAGATGTGGACTGATGTGATTCAGGGCAGTTCCAATAGACTTGTGATGGAGTCATCTGCATCCAGAAAGAGCACTGAATGTGGATCACAACATGTTTTTTCCCCCACCTTGTTTATTGTTCTTTGTTGCTTTTTGCTTTTTTCTCTTCTTTTTCCCTTTTTGATCTGATTTTTCTTGTGCAGCATGATAAATGGATAAAGATATATAGATAAATTGCACATATTTAACACAGACTGGATTACTTGCTATCTAGGGGAGGGAAGGATGGGATGAAAGGAGGGAGAAAAAATTTGGAAAGACTTGGACCACATTCCATTCTGAAGTTTCTTCCAGGTCTGGAATTATGATCCCCAACTTCAGTAAGCCTAATTACTTATTTCTCTAGTAGCAGAATAATGAGGGAGGAGGGGGAAGATGAATTAAATTAATTAAACAATTAAACAGAAGTTATTTTAGATGGGTATGGTAAACTAAGTGTGCCATAACTGCTAAATATTGGACTTGGTATCAGGAAGATATGGGATTAATTAGTTTGATTCTATTAAAATTATTTCACTTCTCTAGCCCTCGTTTTCCTCACTTGTAAAATGTGGCATAGAATTGACAATCCAGCTCCAGATCTATGATCTGATAAATTACACCAATCAGTCAATAGATATTTAGTTAAATGCCTACTATGTGCCAGGCACTGTGCTGAGTATAGAGAATAAAAAGCAAGGCAAAAGATAGACACCAGGGGACCTATTATTCCTGGAAGACTTTGTCACAAAATGTCTACCCTGACAGAAAACCAATAGACTCATCCATAAGATGTCATCTTTGTAAGAGGAAATGGCTTTCTCATGAAATCATCAAGAACTGCATAAGCCAACAGAATAACCTACTCTCACAAGTACGACTTCCCCCCAAAATTATTAGTTGGCTGGTATGGATCCTTACCCTTTCCCATAATAATACACTTTCAATATTATTTTTTAAAAAAAGATTATTACTAGAGAAGCTTCTTTCATTTCTTCAGCCACATTTTAACTAGAATGGGAAGAAGTGACTAATGTGATATAGAGTGATCTTTGCAAGCCAGACACAGTCCCAGGCTTCTTCAATCACATTTCGCCCCCAAAAAAATGAAAACCAAAGAAAGTAACCCTTACTTGCAAAGAGCTCATATGCTGATGGGGAAAGACAAGTACATGTAAAAACACATAGAGCAGCTTAAGTGTAAAATGAATAAATACAAATATATATAAAGTTATTCATCAGAAAGTAGTTGGGGAGGAAGCAACTGGGAGAATTGGGAAAGGTTTTACAGAAAAGGTACTGATTGAAAGATGCCATAGATAGGGATTCAGTGGGAATAGGTCAGAAGGAAGAGCATTCCTTGCAAAGGAGATGGCTGGGGCAAAAATCAAGTGAAGAAACTTGTAGCAGGAGAGAAGAGAACATAAAACTTGAAGATACTGATAGGAGGGAAAAATGGGATAATGAATTGATAATTTAGGTGAGGAGACTTCAGTGTCTTTAAGAGCAACAGAAACAACCTCAAGACCAATCCATTGGGAACCACAGAAAGCTCTTGACTTTGTTCACGCTCTTTTCTGTGAATGATTTTTATGACCTCATTGGGTCAGAATTTCCTCAGCAAAGGCGTCATCTAAAGAGTCGGGAAATGCATTTTTGACCACAAATTCCCACAAAAGTAATCAATTTTAATCTTGTACATTCAAACACCCCCTTGTTTTCAAGGACTTATTTGGACACAATTAAATGGGGACAATCTGCCAAATAACTGGATTGCCAAAGTGAAAATTTTTCTAATTCACAAAACTTTTGCCCCCTTAGAAAATTGTAGCTTAGACTTTTTGGTGGGAAATGTGGGTAGAAAGATAGAAAGGCAAAGCAGTGACAAATTAAAAACAGTATCATAGTTTTAGTACAATGCATGAAGTGCACATAGCAAGCATTTATGAATTGTCTGCAGCATGCAAAGCTAAGGACTAGGGATACAAAGAAAGACAAAAAGATAGCCCTGGCACTGCCCTCTACAATAACAGAGAGTGCAAGAGGATGAGAGGATTTAGGGTGAAAGATGAGTTCTTCTGGACACAGTGAGTTTAAGATGTCTACTGGACTTCAGTTCATGATGTCTGAAAGGCAATTACTGGAAGACAGGCAGAGGTATTAGGGCAAGACTGGGAGATTTGAAAATCCTCAGCATCCAGTGAAATGAGCAGGACCAGGAGATCATTATACACTTCAACAACAATACTATATGATGATCAATTCTGATGGACGTGGCCCTCTTCAGCAATGAGATGAACTAAATTAGTTCCAAGAGAGCAGTACACCCAGGAAAAGAACTCTGGGAGATGACTATGAACCACTACATAGAATTCCCAATCCCTCTATTTTTGTCCACCTGCATTTTTGATTTCCTTCACAAGTTAGTTGTATACTATTTCAAAGTCCAATTCTTTTTGTACAGCAAAATAACTGTATGGACATGTATACATATATTGTATTTAACTTATACTTTAACATATTTAACATGTATTGGTCAACCTACCATCTGGGGAAAGGGTAGGGGGAAGGAGGGGAAAAATTGGAACAAAAAGGTTTTGCAATTATCAATGCTGAAAAATTACCCATGCATATAACTAGTAAATAAAAATCGATGAGAGAGAGAGAGAGAGAGAGAGAGAGAGAGAGAGAGAGAGAGAGAGAGAGAGAGATCATCAAGAGAAGCTGAACAGAAGAGAAAAGGGCTCAGGACAAAACCCAGAGGGACACCGATGGTTCAAGGGCATGATCTGGAGAAGGCTCCACCAAGAACATAACACTTCTTGGCAAGAACAAGAGAGCCTACTACTGGAAATTTCAGCAGAAACTTAGGAAGACTCCTTAGTTAGACCCTGGAATAGGGGGAGGAATTCACAGATCCTTCACTCTTAAAGTGGTTAAATGGATGTCAACGATCAATGGGACAAGCATGTAACTAGAAAGAATTCACTCAGCCATATACCTTACAAGAGATCAACTAACAGGTCTCCTTCTGCAAACTGTCAGGGCACTGAGAGGTGATGGGAATCCATAAACTTGGGGACAGCTCCAATTATTAGGGAGACTGTCCCAACATGGAGCTGAAATTTATCTCCTTTTAACTTCCACCATAACTAGTACTTGTTCCTTCTGGAATTAATACGTCTTTTAGGGATTAATATCTGCTGCCATATCAGCACCCCCTAAATCTTTTCTTCTCCGAGCTAAAGATCCTTGGCAACTCCGGCTGATCTTCATAAAGCAAGAATTCAAGGCCTTTCTCTATCCCAACTGTCCTCCTCTGAATGTCTTCTCATTGACCAATTTCCTTCCTAAAATTTGCTGAAAGAATTGAACCATAGCAGGTGGGATTCTCACCTCCTTCTTCTTGGACAAGAGGTCTCTGTAGACATTACCCTTCCTGGTTGCTTGAGTCATTTTGAATTGGTTATTCCATTCAGAACAAAGACAGAGGGGCAAATAAACGTGGAGTCCAGTAGAAGGAATATTGGCGCTGTCAGGTTTCTCCTTGGATGCCATCTGTGTGACCATTTAAACCCTGCAGGCTTCAATTTCATTGTCTATACTAAATAACCCTCTAAGTGTCCTCCAACCTGAGATCTTTGAACATGGGATGACTGAAACCTTGAACTCATCATGCTGGAAGACATTCACATGTACATATTCCAACAGATGGCTGTGTATGTAACTATAGACGTGGGAGAGAAACTGAGGCCAGAAATGAAATAACCAGTTATGAAGAAGAACTTCTTATAATAAAAAAAAAAATGTGGGCCATAGAATCATGCCCAACATCTTGTCACCAGTCAAGCTTCTGGCTTGCTTTTCCTTGTCTCCATTCCTTTTCCTTCGTGTGGTGGCCAAATCGCCAAAGTGGATTATTATTACTTCTGCTGCCAAATAAGACCCCCAAATCATATAACAAGCTCAATATTTTAAAGCTTTGGGGATTTGTTTATATTATCTGTAATTTTTTTCAAACTTCCACCTAATTTTGGCTATGTCAAAATGATCTACAATATTAATGTCTTATTCAACAAAGATAAATGCCCCTTTCATTCCATGAATAATTCCAAGGAGAATAAATGGACAGTACAACATTGACTGTTGTACTGATATTGTCAGGAAGTAGGTTTTTTCAGACTAGTTTAAGTAACTTCATCCCTTTAGGCAAAATACTCTGTAGAGTGCCAGGAGGGCTGCCGAGTGTCCCCACCTCTACCCATGCACACACCATAGAATAGCCTGACAGCTTCCTCCTGAGTTAACAAAGGGGTTTGCCTTTGCCACAAGCTAAAGAAATGACCTTCAACAAGTAATTGTGCCTCTCTGTCCTTTCACCTCCTCAGTAGGGACTTGAAAATCTTGGTTCCTAACTTAAAGTATTTTGATAGTATAATTCAATATAATGAGTTTTCCTTGGAATTTTCTTTATTTTTTGCATTAAAATCACTATTGTGAGATGGGCTCTGTAGACTTTCCTAAGCTGCTAAGAAATCCATAACAAAAATAAACTCAAGATCCCCGAACAGGACCATCCTCAAAGAACTCTTCCATCTTGAGTAAGCCAAGATTTTACAAAAAAGAACAATCAGATCCTACTCACATCCTTAATAAGATATTTGAAGAGTTTATCACACATTTCTTCTGAAGAAAAGAAAAATGATCACAAATCCTCTTAAAGGTAATAACATCTGAAATTTTCAAAAACAAACACAATACATATGTGCATGCACACTGTACAAAAGTACATAAGTGTATAAATGTACACATTCATACATATGTACATGTGAATGCACATATATTTAATAACTAAGAAAAAAAATTATTTCCACTAAGATCTCCTTTTCCTTTTACATTTGCTATTCAGAGACTGCAAAATTTAGACATCTACCTCCCCCTCGCTTCCCCAACTCTATTTTGAAGGAAGTGATTTGAGGTTAATGAAGAAACTAATTTCTAAGCTGTCTTAATTATGCCAATACTGCGTGGTTCAAGTTCAATGATTCTGAGTTAACCTCACTTTGGTAACAAAGCTCAAAACAAAACAAAATACCCAAGTCACGCAGGTTTGAGCAGCATCCTTTGGGACAGGCCCCAACTTGGTCTCAGGCCACAGATCTCAAGGGAAATGTTTCATTCAGTCGGAGCTCCCGTTTTGTACACATAATAAAACTTAAACCAGTCAAAGCTTCTCTACTTTTGAGATTTTCTGACTGGATGGTTTTACAGCTTATTTCAGCCCCATCACATTACCATATTCTATCCAGGACCCAGAATGGAAGTAACATGTTGTAGAATAACAGTATTTCTGAAATATTCCGAGAGATTGACCAACTTGGCCAACATCACACAAGAAACCCAGTGTCAATACTGGAATTGAAATCCAAGACCTCTGCATCTGCGATTCCTATCACAGATCTGAGGATCTATGAGCTCCGGGTTTTTTTATTTTTATTTTAAATATTTTTGACAACTGAATTTTAACATAACTAGTCTCCTCTGTATTTTGTCAAATGCATTTAAAAAACATGATTCTGAGACGGGTTCACAGTCTTCACCAGACAGCTGAAAGAGTCCATAGTACTTTAAAAAAAAAATGATTCTATCAATACAGAGACCTCAACACTCCCAAGAGCACACAGAACTAGAACTAGGTGATTTCACCTAACCGAGACATGTTTAACCAAATAAATACACATTCAATACAAGGTAGGTAATGTTAATTTGTGGTTTTCTAAATTAATCTGCCTCCCCCAGGGATCTGAGGCATTTGAATTTGACAAAGCTGGGGTATACAATGAAGTCTCCACCCTGCAGGTGCTTCCCCCAGCTGCTAAACTGTTTAGATCACCTTGATCAACTGTTCCTAATTAAAACTCTTGGGGGAGAAGCCAGAATTAACAAAAAGGGCCTGGACACCATCCTTAGAGGAAATCTCCCATCCTATATCCAAGGCCCAGAATTCTGATAAGTTACAATCTGTTGCTCTACTCTGGACCCCTACTCCCTTCCATTACTACCATATGGCCAATGCTATAGTTTCCAAACACAATGAATGAACCAATGATCAAACAAACAAGCAAAACAAACAAAAGCAAAAACAAAAAAGAAAGCTGGACTACATAGAGGACTTAAGGCAGATAAAGACATCGGACAAACTTAATCATATCTAAACTTCACAATTGCCATGTGAGGTCAGAGCTGTAAGAATGATTGTCCCCATTCTACAGCTGGGGAAACTGAGGCTCAGAGAGGCCAAATACTTTGCTCATGGCCACACAGGAGCAAATGAGAGATTATATACAAAGTACTTTTTGCAAATATTAAAGTGCTATACACTCTAGCTACTATGTGTTGCTACTGTTGTTCTTAGAGTTAACAAGAGTTCTTAGAATAGGATTTAAACCTAGGTTTCCCTGATCTGCCAAGCTAAGTGTTCTTTTCACCCACTACTGCCTCTCCAAATTCAGCAAAGAGTTCCTGCCTTGGAGCAGCAAGCAAGTGCTTTTTACATGCCTATGATAAACCTGATACAATTTCAAGATATAGGATAATCAATTCATTGCATCCTGGACTTAGAACTGGTAAGGCCCTTGGAAATCATCTAGTACAATCTCCTGTATTTTACAGATAAGGAAACTGAGGAAACCTGGAGAGATAAAATGCTGTCCCTTGCCAACAGTCACACAGAGTCCAAATTTAAATCTAGGAATTCAATGCCCTTGACATCGGGAAGTTCTAATATAACTACACAGCTGAGTGTTTAAGTACGGAAAGTGCTTGAGAATAGGTACACAGATTAAGAATCCCACGCCAACACACACAGAGTGCTGTCCCAAAGTGTTCCTTGAAGCAGACTTGTGGTAACTCATTTTATTTTCTTCTTCAGAGCTGATAAGATCTTGCAATGGACAGCTGTGTAGCTGGGCCTCCTAGCATTCCAACTGAGAAGCACCGAGGGCCTCCTTTGTCCATACAAACGTCCAGACTCACCCACAACAACGACCTTCTCCAATTCTCCCCCTCTTTCTGCACCAAAGCCAGTCTCAGAACTGACATTGTTTTTAGCAGACAGCAAATAAGAAAATGGTGACCCAAGATTTTCCAAGCAGCACATCCATCCCCTCCTTCTCTCCCACCCGCAGCATCCATGAACACACAGCCGATTCTATGCACATCTCTCTAAGTCCGAGGCCTGTGTATATACCATGACATCAGAAAGGGAAAATGAGCCAAGTTTAGATCTCCATCTGGGACAAATAACGTCCAGGCACACTATGACTTCTTTTGTTTATATACATGAGGGAAACATGTCTTGGTGGTAAGTTAACTCACTCTTAAGATTTATTTCCCAAGGCCTCCAAAACAATATTCTGCCCCCTGAAGCAACTCTGTGCATCCAGTTCTCTTTACAAAGGTATGCATAAGTGATTTTTAACAGAGCACATGATTTTGAAACATATAATTAACAACTAAGCGGAGGTAGAAACCTAAGGAGCTCTTGATCAATTTACAACAAAGAAAATTGGAAAATCACTTTCACATATGGGGTGCGGTGCCATGGTCCACTGTGCAAATACTGTACCGTGAGTAATTATCTAAAGGTCTCCTATTCTTCATCCTAGAAATGAAAGCCAGAGGGCCTTGGCACAGTTAGCAACAGCCCAGGAGGGCAGGTAGTTCTATTGATACACTGGTGGTTTTGTGATCTCACTGATAATGGGGATTCCTTCCAACACTGGATCTCATAAACAGGTTTCCATGATGTGCCTTTCACAAGACCCTCCATTTTCTGACTCTGGGTATTTACACTGCCTGCCCTCCTTCCTCAAAATGTTCTCCCTCTCTCATGGTCTCCCAGCTTGAATCTCAATAGAAATCTCACCTGCTGCAGGTGTCCTTCCTGGAACTCACTCTGTGATCACCACCACTTTATCATGTAGGCATCTTGTATACACATGGTATTTGGCAGGCTATTTTCTCCACTGGAATGTGAGCTCCTTCAGGGAAAGCACTGCTTTGTCTCTTTCTCTTCTGCTTTTGCCAAGGCTTAGCACATAGTGGGTACTTAATAAAGGCTTACTAAACCTATCTGCTTTGGCTTGACTATAATCAATTCTACGGATCCCTTTTCTGTGCAAATCAGTCCATATTCTCTTATATCCTCCTTCATAGGAGAGTCTCTAAACACAATGGTGGTGTTCTTCTCATTCTATTCTCTTGTATCCTCCTTCACAGGAGAATCTCTAAACATAATGGTGGTCTTCTCATTCTCTTGGCAATGGCCAGACACCAAGGCAATGCCTTGTTGACATTACAGATTTACCAGCCCACCGTCTTTTTCTTCTCCCTACCTCCCAGGGCTCTCTGGCTGAATGTTCACTTTAATTCCTTGGCACCAGTAGTATTCTTTGACTTGTCTGATTTCAGGGAGAATTATCCAAAGGGAAAAGCTTGGAAGTCATTAAAAGCACTCTATGTTTTTCCAAAAACTATCTAATCATTTTTTTAAAGAGGAAAAAAAGTTAAAAAAAAAAACCTGACAAATGTAAAGGTGTAAGTGTTTCATGATTTCAAGGATACCTCAGAAGGAAGTGTTTATAAGATGTTGTGACCAAATAAAAAATTAAAAAATCCACGACCCTTCAGCTATCCTGAAGTCGAGTCTATACAAATAGATTTGGACTGGTCTTCAAATAACATATAGGCCACACCCATTGACAACCACTTATAAAATCTAGTATAAAAGTGGATTATCTTTATTCTATATGTTACCTATAGGAATTCATGCATGTGTGAATGTATAGGGAAATAAACTCCTTAAGAAAAGGGACTTTCTCACTTTTCCCTGTATTCCCAATCTATCTTCCCAGTACTTAGAATGAATTTATTAAATACTTTTCCACTTACTATGAAACACTTACTATGTGCACAATACTTTGCAAATGTCATCCCATTTCATCCTCAATTACCCTATGAAGTAGAGGCTATTATCTCCATTTTACAGTTGGGGAAAATAATGCAGAGAGATTAAGTGAACTGCCTAGGGTCACAGAGTGTCTGAGGCTAGATTTGAAGTCAGCTTTTCCTGACTCTGTGGCCAGCACTCTATTTGCTGCACCAAGTAGCTGATTTTACTATTTAATAATATTATTAATTTGTAACATTAATTCATTTATGTATTTATATATTTACATATATGTGCATATATGTAGATGCACATTGCTTTATTGACAATTACTTAATATGAAACAGTCATCAACCCAAATATTAAAACTTAAAATGCCAAAAAAAAAAAAATTAAAATTTCAAAATCCAGTAGACTATTAGATAATCTACAATATTTTTACTCTTGAATATAAGTTCTACTACTTCTCCTGTCTTTCAGGTGGGAAATGTCCAGTTGTGATTCCCTATCTTCCCAGTCTTTCCCCTATCATTCCCCCTTATGGACTCTGGCCCACTTTTTGGTCCCATCTCATCTCCATCCTCTTGCTCAGGTGGTTCCCTATCTTAATCTTTAGGATAACTTGCTACTTCACCACCATCTCTTGAAAGCCCCGGTTCCTTTCAAGGATTGGCTCAGATGATATCTCCTATGAAAGGTCTCTGCCAACCCCATTAGTTCTTAATGTTCTCCTAGCACCAACACCAAAACATTTTGCATTTATCTTGCTTTGCTTTGATTTTACTTATCTATGTATTAATCTTTCTAATAAAATGAAAGTAGTTGGATTTTTTTTTTTTTGTTTTAAAGCACCAGTGTTTCTGTAGGTACTTGTTGAATTGAACTGAATGTTAAGTTGGAAAACATTCTAACACAGCCTCACAACAGATTATTACAACAGAAAGTGCATCAATATCTTAGTGTTAACTGCCTGTGTGATCCTGGACAAGTAACTAAAATCCCCTAGGCTTAGTTCTCCCATCTGCAAACTGATAAGCAAGACAGTGGAGCAGAGTGAGATGTTGTCAAGGCGATGACCACAGAAATTTTATCTAGGTCCAATGTGCTGTTGAAGGCCCAGCCAGATAAAAAGGAAGAGGTTCATCACCAGACATTGCCAGATCAGTGAGAAATTTGGGGATCCACAGAACAGAAAGCACACAAAATGGTCCTCAGTATCATTTATCAGCCATTTTTATTTCTGTTACTCTCTTAGAGGGAGCTACATAACACAGTGCACAGAGCAATAGTCTGGGAGTCAGGGAAGAGTGAATGTAAATGTGGCCTCAGACATATCTAGTTGGGTGACCCTGGACAAATCACTTAATCCTGTTTGCCTCAGTTTCCTCAGCTGTCAAATGAGCAGAGGAAGGAAATGGCAAACCACTCCAGTATTTTTGTCAAGAAAACACCATATAGGGTCACAAAGACATGATTGAAAAATGACTGAATAACAATATGATGGCATAAAAGGGAATGGGAGACATAAAATTTTTAGATTAGCTACAAACAATTAACTCTTGATATCTGACCTTCAATGACTAAGTTGATAAATACCTAGAAAAATTCAAATTCATAGTGACATCCATTTTATAAATTAAATAAGAAAAAAAAGAGCATGAGGCTACATGGAATTATGAATAAACTTTCTCTTCAGAGAAGCAAATAAAGGACTTTGCATTCAAATCCCACCTCAGAAGTTTATTAAGTGTGTGACCACAAGTAAGTCAATTAATCTCTGAGTCTCAACTTCTTCATCTGTTCAATGAGGTAGTTGTAGCAGATAGCACCCATTCCAATGTTCATTCCAATTCTAGATCTGTGATAATATGGCATGGGGAGAATTCATGGACCCTGTGGCAACCAGAACATGCTTTCCTAGGACACTCAGAGATGGCGCCGCGCAGGTCTCCCGCCAAAGAAAAGCAAATGGACCACCAGGAAGATGACTAGAGCTTATATGTCAGCACCACTACAGAACATGAAATAGGAGAAAAATTCCATGGCAAACTAGTCAGGAAAATCCATGACTTCAACGTGTTAGTGGGTACAGGGAGATGGTAACAACTTGTGGAAAATGTGGTTCAGGATTGAAGGAGATTCAATGTGAGCAAACCCATCAGAAGTTCCAAGTGGATGCATCACGGCGTCTCTATCCCAAGGCTGGAATGTACTACAAGTGGTAGGCACCAAACATCATAATGAAAAATGGAATGCTGGCTACCAAGAAGCAGCCATTTCACAATCACTGGTGTCTATGCGGGTGCACAGGCACGTAGAGTCAGACTTGTTCCTGGCGAAAGGCAAAATGAAAACCAAAGAAGAGGAGAATCAAGATCAGAAGGCAACAGTTACAACAGTGGAAACAACCTGTCCAAACAAGCTGCGATGGAAAACAGTTGCCACAACAAGGAGGCCAAAGAGTCCAGAAACCACAGCTGTCATCCAACTCTCACTCGCCATTAAAGATACATGGTAGCCAAAGCAACACTGGTTTGGGGTATGAGCTCATCTGCAAACTATTATGAAGGAGAATCAAACAAGACCATGAACACTGCTATGAGAAGAATGGTGTAAATAAGAGGACATTGGGCTTAGGACAGGAAAACCCCAAGTTCAAATGTACCTCAGATACTTAACTAAGTAATCTTAAATTTTGTGTGTCAGTTTCCTCATCAGTAAAATGGATTGTTTTGGTCACTAAGGTCCCCTCTGGCTTTAAACCTTTGATCTATGAAGGACACCATGGTATAGCCGACAGAGCACTTGACTTGTTTAAATCCGGGTTTAAATGGCACCACTTGCCTTTATTAAACGCGTGACCTTAAGATAAAGGATTTCTCTTATCTGAAGCTCAGCTGACACTATAGGAAAGGGATACAATACTTGAGCTGTCCACCCAATACTGGTTTTGAGTAAAACATTTAAGAGGAGAGCATGATACTCTATATCAATATGAGCTATTATGAGCAACACCTTAAAAATCATTGAGGAAAAAAGTTAGCCTGAAGAAATTTCAATTAAATCATCCACAAATCAGGATGAGCCTGCTCAGTCAAATGATGTGCTTTCTAATTCCCTCCTCCCAATACAACATAAGCTGCTTTTCTAGGAATTCTTAGGGTTTGGCATATAAAAAGCAACCAAAAAAAGCTTATTGCGTTGAATTGCAATAAACTGAATTGCCACATTCAATTTAGATGCTATCAAAATAAACCTCATAAAAAGCAAATAGGAAGGCATGGATTATTAAGCTAATCAAAATTAAAGTAAAAAATTCATTTGTGTCCTCACTGCTGTTTTCCAGAATTTTCCATCTCTATTATCCTATTTGATGTAGGCAGGACAGAACTTCAGTGTTTATCCACTGGACTTTGCCAATCTATCTCCTAGGAGTTAATTGGAGTTCTTGAGAATGTGAGTTAACAATTGAAAATCTCACTATAAGCCTGATATACTGGGAAGTACAATTTTGATATTAGGAAAGAGTCCAGTCAACAGTTCACTGTCACCATAGGTTACCAGCAAATTATTTGCAAAACAGGAGCATTTGGCAAAACGATTTGCTGAATTTGGCTTCTCATTTACCCTAATAACTGATTTGCTGGAAGACTGAGTGATTAAAGGGAACACAGCATGATAAATGAAGCAGTCAAAGAATTTTAGCTTATTTCTATACCTCATTACCAATTTTTAAAAATTTATCTTATTTTTAATTTATGAAAAATAAGCATGTCCATAACATAGCATAATAAAAAAAGATGATTGCACGTGAAACTACTAATCTATTATGTATAGCTTGCCATTCCTTTTAAATATATAATAAAGTTATCATGTAAATTTTTCCCCCTCATTACCTCTTAACAGAAGATCAGGCCTCAGATGAAGAAACCAACCAATCAACACTTATTTATCAAATGACTACTGTGCCCTACCCCCTCTTTAAGTTACAGAAAATATTCACAAACTAATTGGGGGAGGGGAGTACAAAGGCAAGTGGGATTGGTGGGGCAGGAGGGAATTTTAAAAAGACTTGTATTGAAGGTGACTAGTGAATTTTGAAGAAAATCAGAGGTTCTAAATAAAGAGAAGTGAGAAGGGATTATATTCTGGTCCTGAAAGACAGGATCACTTTCGCCATGAAGCTAGTGACCTCACTGCCAAAAATGATCTCTTTTCTGTCTTTATCCCAATGGAATGGAAGTTTCTTGAGGGCAAATACAGCTTCATTTTTGTCTATCCACAGAGCCTCCCACAAAGCCTGGGATACAGTAGGGACTAATAAATAGTCACTGACCAATTAAGTGACTGCACTTGAATAAGTTAACTTCAACATTTAAAACATTATGACTTTTCCATCACTAAGTCTCCATCAGGATTTTTCCTTTGTCTCTTCATTCCCATTTTCCTTCTTATATGTTCATAGTTTATACATATTCTGTTTGTCTCATTCTTTTCACTTTACCTTTTTTTTTTGTTCTTTGAAAGCTTCTTTATGTGCCTAATGCTTGTATTTCTTAAATTTCTTAAATTAGTGGGCTAAAATGTATTTTAAAATTTTCTACTTCTGGATATTCGTATTAATTTCAGTCTTTGGCAAATTACATATGATGCTATGAAAAGCTTCAAAAAAGTAGCTTTTCTAAGTTATTGATGATATTTTCTGGGTAGGTTCCCAATAACAGGATTACTTAGGCAAAGGTATAATTATTATTATTTTGTAACTTGCTGCTCTTTGCCAGATGGCTCAATTAAAAGACTATAATTACAATCCTAGTGAATGGTGTAAATGATTCTCTATAACCCCATCAACAATGAGTTGTATTCCTTTTAATAATTTTTTTGCCAAATTGCTGGGTATGTGATGTTTTTCACTTTTTATTTGCATTTTTGATTACGAATAAAATTGAGTCTTTTTGTCAAATAATCACTAACAATCTGTGTTTTCATTTTGGAAAACTCTCTATATATTTTTGAGTCCTATTTTTTTTTATCCAAACCTTTACTTTTTTTTTTTTTTTTTGGGGGGGGGGGAAGGGGGAAGGGAACAATACTAATTTCTATAAGCCATAAGTCAATTTAGCTAAAGAGGCTCTAATTATTTAGAATATCTGAAAAATCTCATCTGTGCTACTGATGTGTCATTTATATCTTTTCCCAATAATAAACACAAAAATGCATTGTGAATTCAATAGGTAAATGGGTACTACATATGTTAATCAAAAAGTCTGGAGTCATGATCATTTACACACCCAAAGTGCCCATCTTAGATGGAGCCCTAGCCCCAAAACACGATATTTTTCTTTCCCCTAACATTTTCTTCTTCTGTCAATTGAATTCCTATGACTTGAAAGATAGTATTTGAATATGGCATTTGATTAGGGCTACCTTTGGCTGATTACATTCTCAAGTATCTCTTGACTCAGGCAGTTGAGTAGTCATAATTACAAACTGTTGTGGAGGCCATATGTAATGGTGTGTTAAAAAAAAAATAACCAACTACTTGTCTTTTTCTTTATGAGTTAAAGAGATATTTGGATAAATTGTGCGAAGAGCATGCTAGTCTAGGTTGACTGGCAAAAGAAGATGAAGGCTAACTTGTCTCAGTAAAGACCCTCATCCCTACCAAAAAAACCCAAAAAAACCCAACACCAAACCAAATTAAGACTTCAGGGCGATAAAGAATTTTGATCATCTCCATCCACTATTAGCTAATAAGAGCTGCTGCTAAAAGGGGGGCTAGGCAAAGTTATCCATTCAACCGCTAAATGAATTTTGAAGAAGGTGACAATGAACCTAAGTCCAAAAGCAGTGACCCAATGGAGGACACTCCTAAATCAAAACAAAAGACCAAAAAAAAAAAAAAAAATGAACATACCACCCATAAGGATGTGATCAAAGGTGTTAAATAGCAGCAAAACTCTGGTCAAATGATAATAGCCGACAATTTGCTCAGTGCTTTTTTTTTTTTTTTTTTAATATGCACTTTTAAGTCTGTATCTTTCAAATTAGCAAGATAGTACTGAGATTGATAAAATAATAACAAAATTCATTTAGAAAAGTTAGATGGAGCTTTCAAGTCTGCAAAGTGATATATAGTTCTATGTGTATGTGCATGTGTACCTGTGCACAGTTAGCACTTTCATCCCTGAGAACAACTGACTGGTAAGGTTGGACCTATAGGACACAGTATAATAGATTTTGAACTAGAAGGATTTCCTTGCCCAGGGTCACACAGCACAAGCCATCCTGACGTCAAGCCCAGCATGGCACTACAACAAACCAGTTTTTACCAATGAGGAGATTATACACATCATAGTTGATAGATAACTAACCCATGATCACACAGCTACCAAGAGACAAGATTTGAATCCAGTTGCAACCCTCTATCCACTCCCTCAAGTTGTGTCTCCATTTAATCATCTAGACATGTCTCCAAGAAATTTTCATTCTACTGGAGGAAGGCAAGGAGATATGATATAAGGTCTTTCAGCCTCCATCCCTCCCTTTCATTTTTAAATTTAATGTCTTTCAGTTTAAACTTACAGTCTCAATACTTTGAATAATGCCTGGCATACAGTAAGCATTTAATAGATGCTTGTTGATTGTGTATACAGATGACTAAGTAGAGAAAAAAGCAAATAGATATATATAGTAAAGATAAAGTAATTTAGGGAGGAGAAGGCAGTGATAAAGGAAGGGAGCTATCAAGGAAATATTACTGAATCATACCAAACTCTATTAATCAGAAGGGGGGGAAAAAAAAAGGATGATTAGATCAACTCTTATAATTAAAAGGGAAATGGTCAGAAAAAGGCAATTCAGCAAGGGAGGGTGGGATAACGGCTACTTTTGGCATCCTTGATAACAGTTTCCTCTGAGTTCCACTACACCTACAGATACTCCAACCAGATAGAAAGGAACAGTTTACACAGACATGATGGTGATGAGAGAACCAGACTGGAAAATCTGGGCAATGGCCCTCAATCTCACTTAGTTAAACATTTCCAAGGGTATGGAAAGATCTCATCCCAGGCTCCATCTTCCTTTGGGTCATTTCCATGATGACCGGGCTCTCTGTCTGCCTCTCTGGCTTTTCCAGCTGCCCATGAAATCAGTCTGCTTCCATCAGCCAACCCTAACCCTCGCCATGCTATTTAGAGACTGGCTAGTCACCAGGTCACCAAGTCCTGGAGATGGGAGGAACCTTCACAAGTATCCAGTCCAACCTACACCCAGGGGAAGGAGGAAGGGGATTCTGAACCCTTATTCTATAGATAAGAAGACATCAGAGAAGAAAAAAACTTGTATACGGTGACGTCGCCAATTAGCATGCCCTGCAAGATGGGGAACAATGATTCCCAGGCTCAATCTCATGGAGCTGCTTGTACTGAGGAAGGTGCTTCATCTCTTTTACCTTTCTGCTAACACAAACCCTCTCTCCTTCAAGCCAGGCTGATTTTCTCATGGATGACAGGGAACATCCAGTGTTTCCATCCCCTCCCTTATGCTCTCTCTCCACACCATCCACACCTTCCTTTAACACCTCCACCTATTCTGATTCTACCCATTATTCAAGGCTCAGTGTAGAAAATTATTAACTTACATCCACAGAGAGTTGTTGATTAACTACTTTTAGTCCTATGAGAATATCACTAACGATAGTAGCCAGGGTAAAATGATCAATCAATCAACAATTAGTAAGCAACCATTATGTGTCCCATGTTGTACTAAACTTTAGATATAGAAAGAAAGGTTAAAAATAAACCCTTATCTCATTCTAATGGGAGAAATAATGCAAAGATTGTGTGTGGATATGTATGTGATGTGTGCAAAAATACCAGTGGTGGGTGAGTGTATATTGTAACAATAATAGTAGAAGTAGCAGCAGCACAAAAGTAATCTCAAAAGAGAACATATTGGTGTGTGTGTGTGCACACAAAATAAAAATAAAATATATTCAGGTTTTTGTGCTTTTTTTCTCAAATTCATTTTGGTTGAGGGTAGACCAATGCCAAAAATTGGAGGGCCAAGGAAAACTTCATGTAAAAAGTAGTACCTGAGCTGGGTCCTTGAATATAGGTAAAGCTTTCAAGATGATGGAGAATATTCCTCGTGGTGAATAATCTATTTACAAAGGAGGAAGGTGGGACACCATATAGTGAGGGCTGTAAGCATCTTTAGTTTAATTGATTCTGGTGTAGCTAATTCTTTTGTTCCCCAAATTAACTGCTAATTGTTGTGTTTTAAATATTCCATGATGTGCTAAGGGGTCCCATGATAACATGGGAGAGCTAATGCAAAAGAAATGAGCTTTTCAATGCATTATAAGATGACCAAGTGTGTCCACAAATTATGTTTCTTATAATCTTTGGGTATCTAAATAAAATCAACCCCACTACCTCTTTAAAAAGAACCAAATGAGCTTTTGAAATGTATGAACACAGATAACAATTTCCCCAGTGATTGAATGGCATTGGCTATAATGATATGCATATAGAGACATACAGAAATTCAGGGGGAAGCTTAGTGCTGGTTTTATTTTTTCAAAATAACCTAAGAACTAAGGGAGTTCAGAGCACTTTAGGAATCCAAGTGTATTGAGCTGTAAAGGGCTGGGATGGCTAGGAGAAAGAAGGGATTATTATCGAGCAGAGAAACCCAAGTACTTTCTTTCTTTAGAAAACAAAAGCATAAAAATTTAGCAACGGCAAGTGAGTTTTTCTCCATCCCCACAGCAGACGAGGCTGTTTGTCCATTATGACTAAAAGCAAAAGCTCTTTTTTCATATATAGGATGATATTTTTTAAAGGAAGCATCCTTTCCCCCCTCCTACCTCTATAAAAAATGACAGAGCCCAAACTTACTATGACTCTAGATAATTAAAATTAAACACTGTCCTTTGACTGCAAAGAACACCAACAGACCTAAGCATGCTGCCAAGAACTCTTTCTAATCAGATCCAGATTCCTTCAAGACAGCAAGAAGAGGGGCCAGACAAGGGAAGTCTGAGGATTCGAGAACATCCCGAAGACCCTAGCTCTTCAGTTACCCCAAACTGAGCTGACTTCTCTTGTCCCTTGCACAGCTGAAAGGGATTAAAGGTTTGGTAAACACTCTTCTAGGTAGATTATTTGGGGGGTGGCCCAACAGCTGCCTGACCCCCCAGGCATTCTCCCCAATTGGCAGCTCCCAAGGCCTGCAATCTCCATCAGTAAAATCATGGATGTGGGTAAAGACATCATGGCTCCAAAGGCCCTTTAAAAAACTTTTCAAAGGGACTAATATTGGCAGGAACAGCTCACAGAGCCAGTGATGAGAGTCCTGGCATTGGAGGCAGAATGGACTTGACTCTAGTGATAAATGGCCAAGGGGACCTAGGTAAGTGGATTCAGCTCTATGTGCTTCCTCATCTATAGCCCCGATGGGCTTTAAAGTTAAGTTAGTGGGCATAAGTTTACATAATTAGAGAGCTGACGGCTTGACATGCAGAGGGGAGAGCTGTTCAGGAGTGGGGACACTGGAAAAAAAATGAGAAAGAAAATAAGACTTCCTATGAAGTCAGTCAAGCTCTTTAGTGGAGGGGAGGCTGGATCATGAGGCTGGCACTGGACACTTGGCCTTCAAAGGCCATAGGTCTAAAACTTAGCGTCAAATCACACAACCCTTTTGCCCATTTTCTCATCTGTAGAATGGGATTAATTATAGCACCTACCTTCCAGAGTTGTTATGAGGATCAAATGAGATATTTATAAATAACCTGGGATATAATAAATGTTCTTAAAATGTCAACTACTATTAGTTATGATTAAGAACTAGAGAGAACTTTCAATGCAATCTACTGTAATTCTGCCTCTCATCACAGTTGAGAATCTGAAGCCATTTTCCCTGACCCCAAATTTAAAGAAACAGTAAGATGAAGATCTGAAGCCAGGTCCCTTGAACCCAAATTTGAGGAAATTCCAGCACACCTACCACTGAGGCACTGAAGCAGTAGTAAGGTAAAGAAAACAAAACTTCAGTGCATTGAACAATTCTAATTCTGCCTATGGTCTTGATTATTGTCCCATTTTTCAGCTTGACAAGTAGAAGGAAATTGCTGGGAGAAAAAGAAAAAAAAAAAAAAAACTTAAGAGCTCCAAATTCTCCTCTCTGTAAAAAAAGGAGATTCCTTAACCTACTTAGGAAAAAAAAATTTATAAGGTAGAATTTGGGGTTCACCTAAATGGACTTGACTAGTCTGGCTAGTATGTGATTCCCAAAACAATTAGAATGTATTTGTCAGAATGGTACAGTATCCCATTCTTTGAAAAGTATTTTAGTACATCCATGTAGCTTCAAGGAACAGAATATATGAAGAATATTCTGTATTTTGTATTTGTATTTGAATATTCTGTATTTGCATATGAAGAATACAAAGAAATTCAGGGAGACTTGAATCACCACTGGATCACAGATTTAGAAGTGGTCATTTAGTGCAATCTCATTGAACAGACAAGAAAACAGATTGAGAAGATTAAAAATTTGCTCAAATAATTTAAAAAAAGACTATCCGTGTATCTCCATTCTATGCAAACATGGAATTGAGAATACTGTCATTTATAAAATAAACAAGGTGACAATGTTAACCAAAGACAGAAAAAGGCTTTATAAGAAGCTATACCACTGGACCATGGCTTTAATGAATTTTAGGTCATCCGATTAAAAATTAACATTTATGTGCATGCAGCTTGTCTGAATCTGTCAACTCTATAAACTTTGGCTGTAGGAAGAATGATGCTATTCACAATGGCTCACATGGAAATAGAGGAATGTACTATGTGACCGGTCAAAAGTCTCCCCAGACCTCACACCCATCCCACTGGCAAAGTCGGACATAAAAGGAAAATGATGAATGTGGGTGGAGGTAGGAATTGGTACAGCCACAGAAAATAATTTGAAACTAGATCCAAAAGTTACTGGTCACTGCCATCGCTATACAGTTCTATTTTCTGGCTAATAGAAAAGGAATTCAAAACTCATGCTCCATAGATAGATGCTTCATTTTGAATGATACTTTAATCTAGAAAAGTCCCCTGGCACTATGACAGTAGGAAAGGGATATAAGAAAAATTTTAGTAGCTTTATAGCCATAATTTATTGTATCCATTTTTAAGATGTCTACTATGTACAACATTAGCCTAGGCACTGAGGAGGCAAAATTCAAAAACAGACATAGTGTCTGATCTTTCCAGAAAGTTTATTCTTCAGGGGAGGGACAAGTATCATACCTATAAGTGAACAGGATACAGTGTGTACAGATATGTGCTTAGAGCCATCTGTCCCTTCCAAAGCAAATGATGTTTCTTTCATAAGAAAGATCCAGAAAATTCTCAAAAAAATGTTTTTATATTTTCTTTTCCTTTCTTTCTTTCTTTTTTTTTTTTTTTTTTGACACTGAAGCTGTGAATAGTTGCCAAAACATCCAGGAATAAATTTTACATGTATATACTATTACTAAGCAACATCCCATTTTTAAGAATGTTGAAGAATCTAGGACCTTGCAGTTAGGGCTTGTTTTATTACTTATACTTGGATTCCCAGTACTCAGTCCAGACAACTCTAACATTGTTTGTGTCAGCCAATAGAGTCTGTTCACTCACTGCTCAGCCCTCCATATCTGGACAACATGCACAATGTTTGCCCTCCTTTCTTCGCTGGGCATGTTCCCTTGTGCCATTACTGAAGGTTCCTCCCTTCTGTCTACAGGTTTTCATGGCTTTTCCCCTTCAGCACAGAATTAATATTGGTAGAAAAATGTGATTCTTTCCCCCAAAGCATTGGGTGAAATTAGTAACAAAAACAGAAAAATTATAACATTGGCTCCCCATGCCATCTCCCATCTCCCACCTCTGAGGTAGACTCTGCTTGGGTGACTCCCCATTCATTTTGCTATAAATCATTTTCTCACCATTTAGAATCTGTGATTCTGATTTGGTAAAGCTCATTTCTCAAGTTTAGGCTTTATTTTTTCCCCATTTATTACATAAAACAAATAGCCTTTTCTGTTTGGACACACGGGTGATCAATCACATAAAACCCTGGAATATAGATTTTTTTTTTTTAGGCTTTCTCTTTGAAAACAGAATGAGAACAGAATGCAGGCTTTTAATTCTGCTTTAATATATTTTGGTTTTATATCATCAAAATTTTTTTCTATATTCTCTCCCCTTTCTCAGGGAGCTTTCCCATATAGCAAAAGAATTTTAAAAAGAAAAAAAATCTGCAAAATCAACATAATTAAAAGGATCGGACAATACTCCACAGATAAAGTAGGCTTTTTTTAAAAATTTTTTTCAATTAGTCAGCATTAGTTTTTTTCTCCCACAAAAATAAAAAGAAAAACTCTTTGTGAGAAATATGCATAGTCAGACAAAACAAATTACAATAATGGCCATGTCCAAAAATATATATCTCATTGTACATGTTAATCTATGATTCCTCTCTCAGAAAGTGGGTAAAATTCTTTATTGGTCTTTTGGAATCATGAAAGATTACTATCTTCTGAGTTTTCTAAGACTTCCAAACTTATTTATTTTATATTGTTATCATATAAAAAATATGAATTTTTCTCCTAGTTCACTTTGTATCAGTTCATACTATTCTTCTGAGATTTCTCTGAATCTATACCCATTATCATGTCTTATGATACAAGAGCATTTCATCATGTTCATATATCTTAAATTATTCAACCATTCCCCAATGCAAAAACAGCTACTATAAATATTTTTGTATATAAAAGACCTTTTTTCTTTGATCTCTTTTGAGCACAGGCTTAGTAATGAAATGAATGGATCAAAGGATATGTGCTAGTCAGTAACTTTTGAGCTATAAGTCCAACTTACTTTCCCCAGTGGCTATACCAATTCCCACATCCACCACATTCATCATTCCTCCTTTTGTGTCTCAACTTTACCAGGGGGATGGGTGTGAGTTCTGGGTAAATAATCCATTCCTCCACTTTCATGTGAGCCACTGCAAATGGCATAATCTTTCCTACAATCAAATTTTATAGAGTTGACAGATATAAACAAGATAGATGACCTAAAGTTCATTAAAGAAGCTTGTTTTATAAAGTGATCCTGAGTTATAGCTTTTTGTAGAGATTTCTTTTGCCTTTTGTCAACTATATCATTTATTTTATGGGTTTTCCCAAAGTCAAGTTTGCTTAAAAAGAAGATGCACAGCTAGATTTTATTATTATTATTATTTTTAATATAAGAAATTTTTAGCTCTCTGGGGCTGTTTTCCCATCTGTAAAGTGAGACTGCACTCAATGACTTCCAAGGCATTTCCATGTCTAAAGAGCCACAGAAAAGAGGTTAGAGATATACCACATGGTCCTGAAACAAAGAACATCTAACTGGCCTCAGCCAGAATTAATACCCGATTCATTAGTGCCATGCTTTAGCCCCATGTGCTAACCATTAACAATGAATTTAATATAGAAATATTGATTTTATTCAGTACACTTCTGTATATTTTCAAAAAAGATTTATATTTCAAAATCATCTCAGAAATCAACTCAGCTATCTCTTGGTACTTCAGGAAAATCAAACAGGTATGTTTCAACCTGCATAAAAGAGACTAAATCTTGTTATATTTAAATAAAAGACCATTTGTTGATGCTGTTCTAAAAACTTTCACATGAAAAATAACTGAAGTTAAGCCGCAAATGTCTGTCCCCTAAAGATACATATTAGAACTGCCCGGCTATTTTCATGATCTCATAATACAAATTCTAGCCATCCTCTCTCTCTCACAGCACTAACCTGCTGAGCTCCATCTCCATTTACTAGATGAGGCATCATGGCTACTTCCCCACTCAGCAATGGCGGCAGTTCCAGAGGGATTTGGTCGGTCATCATCATGGTGACGTACATTCATGGAGAGTTTTACTCAACTGGCTTCCTGCAAGAGAAAAAAAAAAATCACCATTAATAAGACAAAGGAGAGGTTAAGAGGAAGAAACCATCCCTCAAAATTAGCGTATGGCCATAGTTCTCAGGACTGAAATGAAAGTGATCCATTCATTCAGGGATTCCCTTGCTCGGATGGAAGGATACGGCGGAGAAGGGTAAGGCCTTCATTCTTAGCCATGTCTCTTAGACCCTAACATGTTAAACAACCAAAAGTCACATACACTGAGTGCATTTCACCTACAAAGTAATCACATCGGGCCTATTTGTCATGATTCTGCTGCTAAAATAAGAAAGCAGACATTTGGCAAGTTAAAGGAACTACACCATGAGAATTATTATTATTTTCAAGCAGAAAAGGCCTTTCTTTAGACTCGGTGTAGTGGAAACAAATGTGCCTTATTCTTATTGATGAAAGAGTCTTCTTGCTGAACAGGAAATATGGAAACCTCAAATTCCCTTTCCAGACTTTGGAAACCAGGATAGAAAGTTGGAAGAGTCAATTTCAGACTTGGAGATAAGGGGAAAGGAAAGAGCAGGAGCTAGAGAGGGAAAAGATGGAAGGAAAAAGGAAAAGAGCTGGGGGAGAAAAGGAGAAGAAAGAAAAGCAGATAAAGGGAGGAGGAAGGAGGAAAAGGAGGGAGACTGGGGGGAGGGGAGAGAAAGAGAAGATTAGAGAAAGGAAGGGAAGGAGAACAGAAAGAGAAGGGAGAACAGACCAGGGGAGTGGGGGTGGCCTTGGAGGTAGGTGGGGAGCATTCACGGGCTATTCATTACAGTTTCATTTTTAGAAGTTAATTATTTTAAGTACCACTGAATAAAGTCCTGTCCCAACTAGGGTAAGCACGTTTTCTAATAACGAAGTCTAATAATCCAGCATTAACAGGACCGACCTGCTGTTTTATGAGACAATTACTCCATTCCTAAGTAAACCAAAGTACAAAACCCAAAGCCAAGTCGCTTCTTTGCCCAGCAAAGCAGTTGGATAGAGTATTCCTAACTCTGATGTTACTGCTGTCACAAATGGAAGACATATCAGAAAGAAAGCTATGAATATCGCTCCTTTGACTTGTGTGCCTGGGCTTCCCTCCTCATCCCCCTTTAAAATGAGAAGAGCTAAGTCTTCAGAGCAGGGGCGCTTTCAGGTTTGGTGCATGGATCCTTAAGGCTGAGTACAAAAGCAGACATAGTCACAAGATGGTGGATCATTAATTTTACATCCAGAAAGGACCTACCCTTTCCTTTAAGAGATAAAGAGTAAATGTTTGCTCAGTTTAACTACATTTTGATAATTTTCACATTATATTTTCTTCTTCCTAAAGCAGGATGAGGATTATCTTCCTTCCACAAACTTAGAGACCCAAGATAATAGAATGAGTGACAAAAATCATCTAGTCCACAGATAAGGACAATGAGCCCCATAGAATTAAAAACTATGTAGGGCCAAACAGGCAGTAAATCAGCAGAGCCAGAATATAAATCCAGATCCCCTAACATCAAACCAATGTTCTTTTTACTATGCCATCCCACCTACTAGATGAGTTTGTATATTTATAATATGTGTGTGTTTATACATAAAGGTGTTCATTTTTAATTGTTCTTTCTCCAAAAATACCCAACACTCAGAACTGATATCTAGGCTCATAATGCATTTCATAGCACCTACAGCTTCAAACACAAAGAATCTTTTTATTGGAGTCCATGTATAAACTTTAAAGTACCATATGTGTTTATCCTTGCTGCTGACAAAAGCATCAGCAGCACAGTGGCTAGCATATAGTAGGCTTTTAATAAATGTTCAACTGATCACATCATAACAGTCAGCATAAACCAGTGGAAAAATCCCCATTTCCCAATATACACATCATCATAGTTTTGCTAGATCTGGACATTCTAAGTACAACATAATGTCGCCTGAATAAAGAAGAAATGGCAAAGGCAAAAAAAGTTGGGGGGGGGGGGGGGGAGAGGGGAAATTGAGACTAGGCTCAGGAAACAGGGGAAATCCTGGAGTTGGCAAAGTGCTAATTGTTCTACAAATCTCCAACAGTCACACTCTTAATACAACATCTAGCCAAGGTCTGTCCAACATCTTGATGCTTCAGTCAACGAGAGGTTCCAACCCAATTTACAAAGCGCTCTTCCCTCCCTTCAGAAACAGGCATACATGTTAGTAATTAACTAGAAGCAAAAAGAACATTAGATTTGGAGAGAACACCTTTGAATTAGTCCTCGTCTGCCCAACTATCAGAAATAAAGAACTGCATTTGAGGTTCTTCCAGTAATCCTGAGGATCTAGACAAGGTGATCTCCAAGATACCTTTCTGATTTCCCCAGGAAATTGGATTCTGATACCTTCTCTGGTATGTTTTTTCTTTTTTTTCCAATTACTTATCTGTGTTTTCTCTAAGTAGAATGTAAGCTCTTTGAAGACAGGGTCTGCTTTGTCTGTGGCTTTGTATTTCCAGTGCCTCCAGACCCTTACACACAGCAGGCGTAAAGAAACCCTTGTTGAATTAAGTAAACTACTGTGATCCAACAGAAGAATGTCTTTTACAAATACTTTTCTTTGCATCCATCTTGTTTCATGAAGTAGAAGACAACTAAAACTTGTATTTTCTCTAGGGACTGGATGGATTATCCAAACACTTGTACATGTATACTGGTTACCATAGACAACTTAAGAAAACATTCTACCTTAAACTCCCTTTCAAAATTTTAATTATAAGAACTGACTTGTATATATATATACATTTTATTTGGATTAACGCAATGTAAGTACTCACTCTGGTTTTGGTGTCTAGTACAATGTCTGGAAGATAGCAGGAATTAATAAATGCTTATCAAATGAATGAATGAATAATTTTACCTCTCTTTTTCCCTTGGCCAACTACTACCT
Organism: Antechinus flavipes; assembly: GCF_016432865.1. NCBI lineage: Eukaryota > Metazoa > Chordata > Mammalia > Dasyuromorphia > Dasyuridae > Antechinus > Antechinus flavipes. The sequence goes on along the minus strand of NC_067400.1, from coordinate 30,110,287 downwards.
GAAATCCCAAGCACTGCTTTCTAAAGAGTTCATAAGAGGTAGACCAGACTCTGTCTCTATGGAAAAACAGAGAAACAGATGCAAACAAATGAGGCTGTGTCCTCTATCCATAGGGTCTGAATGGAGTTTCTGTGTCCCTAGCAGATGCAGCTGATGCTTTTGCTTGTCCAGAAAGCAAGCGAACGTACGGGAAATGTGGGGTGGCCATGTCCAGGCAAGGAAGTGACCCTGTAATTACACAGAGAAATGCTGGACAAGCTCTGTAGTGTCAAAGCAGAGAAAAGCAAGGCTGGACCGCGTGGGGGACTAACCAGGGAAAGAGGAAGGCAGGAAGGAAGGAGGATACTGAGGAATCTGTTTCAACAAAGAACTATACATTCATTTTAATCAAAAGGCCAAAGGAATCTTCTTGGTGGATCCACAGACTTCACCAGACTGGGCTAACAGGGGCATCCGTGACCCCTTCACCAAAATGATGAAGAAGCTCTGGTCTAAGGGTTCTTTGTGTCCATACTATGCATTGAACTGTATATACTTCCTCCCCGGATGAAACAGCAGTAAATCCCTCAAAGTCTATCTTCTGGCTTCACTCTTAAGAGATAAGATAAATGAGTCTCATCTGTGGGCAGAATTCATCCCTGGCATCTTCCTCAACTAATATGATCTAATGAGACACAATTCTTTCTTTCTATCTCAAAGGCACATAGACAAGCAGGGTCTCGATCCTTGGTCTTCTGGGAAACAAAGGGCACCTACTACTCTTGAGACCCAGACCATAATGTGGTCTTGTCATGACTCACACAAGGAGAACAAGAATGCCCACCATAGCTAGGGAAGAGGTACCAAATCTCCCCTCTGTAGGAGCCCTGGGCCTCTGCACAATAACGTGTCTGGCTAGAGAAGATAGAAAGACCAGATCTAAATAGGTTAACTCCAATCAGGAGGTCAAAGCCTGAATCAATGATGTCTTTTATAAAGCTGTAGATCCAGGTCAGAGGGAGAAGTCACTGCCAGGTTTAAATAATCTAGGTCAGACCTGTGACTCTCTCTCTAATTTAAAGTTTTAACAGCCAGCATCATGGGATTTTCATTCACTGACCAAATGGCAAGCAGCCTTCCTCAGCAAGCATCCTTGGCAAGGCCATGACTGGGGCTGTCTAAAGCTTCATTTGAACTCAAATCTTCCAGACTCCAGGCTCAACACTCTATCCACTGAGCCATCTACCCACCCCTTTATCAGTGATACTTCTATTCAATAGCTCCCATGCTGTGCTCTTAGTCTTTGTGTCTGCTTTTAACAGTTCTTCTAACTCCACCCTCATTTCTTTCCACTAGGACTGAGCTATATTTTTAGCAGAACTACATTTAACTCTTCTCCTTTTTATTTGCTGCTATATACCCCAGGAAACCATATCATCTCCCTTATCCTTTCCCCAAGAACATAGCAGCAGTGTGTGTGTGTGTGTGTGTGTGTGTGTGTGTGTGTGTGTGTGTGTGTGTGTTTTCTAGGTGTGGTGGTTCAAATAAAAGGGAGCTTGGTCCACTGATCAAAGGAATCTAGCCAAAGCCATATGGTTATGGTCAGAGAAGCCTGAAGTAACAGGTCCAGAGGTAAAGGCAAGAAAAAAAAACAGTCTGAGGTTGGAAGCAATAATATCAAAAGCTGATTGATAAAGAAGAAGTTTGGTCATGAAAACAACCATGGGGAGGAAGAATATGGGACTCTAAGTAATGACCACTGGCTTTTCTGCACAAAATCAGCCTAAAGCATCATCACTTCAATTATGGCAAAATGAAGAAGATATCAAGTACTTTCTACATAACCAGGTTCTAGACTTTGTGACAAACACTGGGGATACCAATCAAAAATAGAAATACAGTCACGGTTTTACTACTGAGAGGAAAAAAAAAACTTTGAGGGCACTTAAATCTTATATAAATATGCATTCATAATAATATTCTGTAACTATACAGGACACTGAGAGTACTAAGAGAAAATGTATAACAGCATTTCTTGCCCTCAGGGAGTTTACATTCTACTATGGTAAAAAAAATAATAATAATAAAAAATAAAAAAAAAACACCATGCCCAGGGGAAAATAAATAAGAATCTAGGCAAAGTCAAGACCAAATTCTTATACAGGGCTCCAGAAAGTTGCTTTGTACATTAATCGACTGAACAGCACAGGTTGAGTAATAACGCTGACCACACACATTCATTCTTGGATGATGTCCCTTCTCTCAGACCTTCTTTTAAAGAAAGTTACACAAGACAAATCTATCCTAAGATAGGAGACTCGGAATGAGGCAATTTTTAGCACTTGCGCCCAACCCCCTAATCTTACTCCACTTTCCAAAAAATCTTCAATGGCTTCTTTTTGCTTTTAGGACAGAATACAACATCCTCAGGGCAACACTGAAAGCCCTTTACAACATGGCTCCCTGTAAGTTTCCAGTCTTAGTTCACTTACTCTCCTAAGTAAATAGACCTGCTAGTTCTTCCCCAGTTCATATTTTATCTCTTGCCTCTATAACTCTGCCCAGATGGTCCATCCCATGTGGAACACATACATCCCCTCCTCATCTTCCCCAGGTAGGAACCTTCACTTCCTCAAAAGCACAGCTCAAGCTCTACCTCTGACCCACAGCCATTTATTACTGTTCTCCCTGCTTAAAATACTTTGTACATCCTTTTGTATTTAGCTGTACTTTTCCAGACGAAGTTCCCTTTCAACAAATGTCTGCTGCTGAAGAACAAAGACGATATTAATCTTGCCTCTATATCCCCAGCACTTAGCAGCACAATTCCTGGCACAAAGGAAGTACTTAATCACAGTTCATGGATCTAAAGCTACAAAGGACTCAGAAACTATGGAATCCAAGTTCTTTATCTCACATAGGGGGAAACTGAGGTCCAAGAAAGTAAAGTAGCTGGCCCAAGACCCCAAGGGCAGTTAGTTACTGAGTCTAATAAACCTTACTGAGTTTGTGAATTATTACAGCATGTCTCTGACAAATTTTAAATTTTTTTCTCCCACAAAAACACTTACCCAACAATACTATATCCTGAAAAGATATAGAAGGATTACATGTGTTTAACATATATTGAATTACTTACCATCTAAGGAAGGGGGTGGGAAAAGGGAAGGAGAAAAATTTGGAACACAAGGTTTTATAAGGGTGAATCCTGAAAATTATCCATTCACATGTTTTGAAAATCAAAAGCTTTAATAAAAAAAAATTAAAAGAGAGTACATCCTGAAGTGTCTAACCAACCTGTGTACCCTAAAAATGATCATTAATAATAATGGTATTCGTGAACGCCATTATGGACACGGAGATGCCCTCAATCCAGGTGGAAGGACCTAGATTCAAATCCTGCTTGAGATATACCCTGGCAGTTTACCCCTGGACAAATAAATTTCTTCACCCTCTCAACCCTCAGCAAGGACCCAAGACTATTAAGAAATACTGGGTGAGGCATTAGCAAAATAATAATAATAATAAATCCCATTGGCAAAGCCTTCACACACTTTCTACAAGTATTTTCCTCACAAAAGGCCCCATTAGAAAGATAATATTGATAACTCTCACTCATCATCCCAGGTTTTATCACAAATCCCCCCCCTCCCTCCACATCTCAGATTTGAATTTGCTTCCACTGCAACTAAGAACCCTAACAACACTTCCCCGAACCACACTCTAAAACCACACGGGCTTCATGCCTCACCTACCCCATTCTTTTGATTGACAAGCAGAGGATGCCACATGAGCACTTGTGGTTAGCTTCCCCCTGTCCTCAAAGAACAAGACCTTTATTACCTGGTAGAAAGAGCCAGCTCTGACCACACAGGAAGGGATTATGAGGAGGGGGATGGGAGCATCTCTCTGGCACCAAAAGGAACAGCCCCATCCTGTTAGTATCCTAGATATTACCCAAAGCTTTTTAGAAAAGTCTGGAAGAAGTCTTAAAGCCTTAGTTGGCCCTGGGTGGTCAGTTCACCCACAATCCCTTTTGGAGGGAAGGAAGAGGGAACATTCTTTCCACATTTGTACTTCCCACAGGGTGGGGAGGGGGTGTTCCATTGGGAAGGGTCATCTGACTTTGGGCCAGAGAATGGTTTGGGGGTGGAGGGTGACCCTCTCACTCATCACACATTCCGGTGGTCAAGTCTCATGGGATGAATCTGGGTCTGTTTGAGTCTAGAGAGGAGTCTCTAGTAGGGGTTATTCCTCTGAGGTATGGACAACAAATTCCTCCCCACCTTCTCCCCATCCTTAAAAATATGAGGAAAATGAAACAGACGGATTAAGGGACATAGCCAAAATCATACAGCCAGTATCAGGTCCTCCAGCTCTTTCTACTGAACCCATTTTTTTTCTCCTAATACTTGGTAGCTTTCCCCCTGCACTCTCCCTAAAAAACAACTTTCATTCCTTTCAACATACAGAGTAAATTAAGAAATACTGGACAAGCCATTAGCAGAACCTGATTCTTCAAAGATTCCCAGGGCCCTTTTCAAAGGCTCCAGCACTAGCACAAAAGCAAGCTTTTCTGATGGAAAAGTCCTGACCCCAGGGTGAGGCTATTCAAGGCAGCAATTCTGCACCCAGCCTTCAAATTAGTAATAAAATGTCCCCAAGTACTCCCCCTGTAAGTCAATGACCCCAAGTTTCCTTACTTAGATTAATTCAAGATGTGAAGCAAGCTATAGAGTATGAAAATTAGGTCCGTATGGGCAAGGAGACACAACCCTTAAGAGCCCCCAAAAGAACAAAGTGCGGGCACCATAACGCAATGGGCTGATTACTACAAAACAGCATGACCTGATGGGTAAAACCCCAAGTCAGCACTTAACTACAGGAGCTGTGCCAAACTCTTTTTGCTGACACCCCTAAGAGGCTTCTGGGTAGACTTAATTATGGAATGTCGCAAGAAAACTTTTGGCAAGTTGCTGGGGTAGGAGGACTAACAGACTACAAGGGACAGGGCTGGAGGTTTCCTTCATGAATTTCCATGCCTGGGTTTAATAGCACTCAAAGTAAACAAACAAGTTCATAATTTATGTGGCTCTTTGGCAATTAGATAAATAACTTAATAGTCAGCCCATCAGAGATCCCCATCACTAACTTTGTGTCATTAAAACACGCCCAAATGCACATATATATCTCCTAAGAAGCCACTGGTTCTCTTCCAATAAAATATATATTGGCCAATTAATTTAACATAATCCAAACAGCATGGTGTGCTACAGGCCTATTTTGCTTACCCTTTTAATAAAATTCTCTTGTCTACTAAGAATTTGGGGCTTTGTGGTTTGCCAAGAGACTGGTGAAAATCTGCTGTCTCAAATGACTTAGCATCTTCTGTTACAAAGGACGTTTATGTCAACCACAGAAACTGGCTGCCATTTATGTGACAGCAATTATCCAAAATCTGCCGTCATCGGTAATTTGTCAGGGAAAAAATCCACACATGGATAAAAATGGCAATTTGAAGGCCTATCACTTTAGAAAATAAGGGTCTTTTCCCAAATGAAAAGAATCCTTCCTTCAGACTTTATAAAGGATCAGTATCATTAGGGACTGACTGACCCCAGTGAACCAGAAACGAGAATTTTAGTGTTTGCTTAACTTAAAAACTAGAAGGATTTATACCAGGAGTGGAAAGGTTCAGCACTGGGAAAATTATAATTATAAATTACAAGGTATATGATTATTTTACTTTAACTAGGAAAAAGATCTCTCTCAATAGAAGTATGATTAAGCCAAAGAAGGCCAGGAGAGAATAACATCAGAGGTTGAGCGGCCCAACAAATGATCTAACTTCAGTAAGATGTGCAAAAAGAAAAAAAAAAAAAAAAAAAAAAAAGAAAAGGAAAAAAGTGTGGGGGGAAGAGATTTCATGGATACAATATAGCATCATTTACATTTTTTAATAAGACACACTAAAACTTCAAGAACAAAAAGATCTTTTTCCTTAATAGAATTGAACTTAATAAAATAGAATAGAATTGAAGTCTTATTCCAATGTATAAAGGGAGAAGCTTGTTTTCAAGTGCTATGTACCTCACAGCACAAATTAAGACAGGTATTATCAAGCTAAAATTTTTCAAACAGTAGAGTGGTTATGAGAGGAGTAGTCATTGTCACCATTTCTGTTTGACATAATTATATAAAGCACAGGAGATGCACTACTAGTCATACAGATGGTATAACTCTCTATGTGATCATAATAACAACATCTAACATTTATATGGAGCTTTAAAGTCTGCAAAGCACTTCAGATATATGTTCCCTCACTTTAACTTCACAACAGCCATGGAAATTAGGTGTAATTATTATTCTTATTATACAAATGAAAAAAAAAACTTGGGAAATCCCCTGTTTGATCCACTGTGCTACCTATCTGCCCAAATCTAACAGGCAAAGCTAAAAAAAAAATTATTAATTTAAAAGATTAATGAAGCATTGGAAGCAGCTTGTAGAGCACCATGTTTGGAGTCAGGAAGTGAGTTCAAAAGTGATCTCAAAACCCCTGAGCTGTGTGACCCTACACAAATTCCTTAACACCATTTGCCTTAGTTTCCTCATTTATAAAAATGAACTGGAGAAGAAAATGGCAAACTATTCTAATATCTTTGCCAAGAAAACCCCAAAACAACTAATGGAATCGAATAACTAAACAATAGCAAAGAATAAAATGAACAAAGTGAATTATTTGTATTTTTAAGAATCACATATACTAGAATTGGAACAATACAGAGAAAATTAGAAAGAATCACTAGAAAAACCGAGAAAAAATTAATAGATAAATATGCTATATAATTAAATGTAATCAAATATTTGGGCATAGATAAAAGCATACACATGAAAGGTAACTGATATTTTTTTTAACAGGAAAAAAATATTGTAATTGATAATCCGCTGTCTGTAAGTATATGGGGCCAACAAACTAAAAATATTGCTATTTTCAAATTAATTCAGGGAGTTATGAGCAATGGCAATCAAAATACCAGTAAATTTTATAATTTTATAAAATTATTCAATGTGACAAAAAAAAAAAAAAAACTATATGGGAAATCAAGAATGAAAGAAGTATGGAGGGAAAAAAAAATACTGAAAAGGGAATCTGTCCCATCAGATTTCAAAATAATCCATTAAAGTGCTAATTACCAAAAGCAGCTGATTCTGTCTTAAAAGTAAAAGAAAAAAATAGCATGGTGAAACAAAATTGAGAATCCTGAAATAGAATCAAATGTATACAAGATTAGTGTTCAATAAACAGAAAGACATTAAAAAGATTAAGAAGAAACATTTTATTTAATAAAAATAACTGGGAAAATTAGATAAGTTTACTTTGTTTTAAAGCCCATACCTAACATCAGATATTAGAATAAACTCCAATTAAAAAGGTGACCTAATTTTTAATTTAAAAAAAAATCAAATATATTTATCTCAACTGTCAAGAAAAGTTTTCAGCAACAATTGAAGATAAACAGAAGAAATTGCCAGAAGAAAGAAAATGGGATTATACAAAAATATTGTGTGGAACAAAAAAAAAAAGCATATTTAAATTAAAAACAAAAACTTATTGAGCAAAAATCTTTGGTTTTTTATGTCAGACAAAAAGATCTCCAATCCCAAATCCGTTCTGATGTCTCATTTCCCAATGAAGAAACAGTAAAAGGATGTGAACAATGTAGGAAAAGGGGGAAATGAACCATTATTTATAACTTGAACAATTTATTCAAGTTGGCAATCAGAGAAATACAAATTGAGTCAACTGCAAGGTGCTGCAATATATTAAGTTGGCAACAAGAGTTAATAATGACAAAAATCCAACAATGGTGCCTGTAGATGCCATTATTTTCTTGATAGAGCTGTCAAATGGTGGCAGTCCCCCAAAGGGACTGACAGGTATAAAACTGATTGCACTTTTTGAGCTGTTGATTTCACTTCAGAGACTATATCTCTGGAAGTTGTTTAAGACCCAAGTAGGTCTACCTGTACCAAATTATTTCCTGATGACTCAACTGTCACAGCAAAATACCCAAAGGGTAAGGGGTGCAACACAATAAATTTTGTATAATCAAGGGGTATCAAAGTGCCTCCTGATTTTTCCAAACCCATCAAAAATGTCTTTCCCATCCAATTTGAAACAGATTTTAAAAAGGAATTCTATTTGAAACATTTTAAAAAGGAAAGCATTTTGAATCCTCTTCTAAGATCTGAAAACTAGCAAAGCTGCCTATTATATCCCTAGCATTTAGCACAGTGTATGGCACATGGTAAGCACTTCATAAAGATCTGCTGAGGGACTATCTAATTAATGCCTTCAGATAGAGAAAAACTACAAAATCATCAAAAGTAGCAAGAGGAAGAGAACAATTTCTTGCTCTCCTTATTTCTCTCTTCCCTCTTCCTCTCCACTTTACTCACTGTATCTCTCTCTTTCTGTCTCTTCCTCTCTGTCGATGTCTGTCTGTCTGTCTGAATCTCCCCCCTCTCCCCTCCTGAAATGGTGGGAAATCTGTTCAAGAGCCAATCTACAAGGGGCAGATTCTAAGCTACGTCTCAGTAGAAGGGACCCAGCTGCTCTTCCCCCTCCCAGACAGCACTAAGTACACATAACCACTTGGCACCCCAGACATTACTAAACTTGATATGGGACGCTGCCAATAGGCCCAAGCAGGGCACCCAGAGGGCACCCAGGCAGAAGGCCCAACTCAGTCCTTTGGGGTCCAGCCTTCCCTCCTGGCACAATCCAGGAGACCACACATCTAGCTGTCTGCTTGGAGATGGAATCAGAAAATCTCCTGTGTTAGAAGCAACCAACAGGCACCTGAGCAGGGAGCTAGGCAGGCCTTCTCCTCCATGGGAAATGAGCGAAATCTCCCTGAAATAGGGCTAGGAGAGGCTATATTTTATTACTGGATATTAGGGATGATGAAAGTGTGTCAGCCTAGCGGGAAAACAAGCTCAGCCCTGCTTCAGTTTTCCCTAGTGAACAGTTGTCCCTGCACATCCCTAAAACATGCTCAGAGGGGACCTGGCCCCAAGACTTTACAGGATCCCGCCGGGCTGAACTCTCCAGCTCAGTCCTACATGGCGGCATGCCAGTGACTCCTGCCATGGCTGGCCACTCCAACGATGAAGGAGGGGTGATAATTGTTCATGCAGAAAAGCCTCTTGAGACATGAGCAGTACCAGGAGGTATGTGCACAGCTGGTTGGTTAAGGCACAAATAGTCTGGAATGTCTTCTGGTCTGATGTGTGTGTGTATGTGTTCATTAGTGGGGTGAAAGCACAGCCATCTGAAAAATTTTCTAACCTTCAGCCTTTTGTGTTCACTTCCAAACACAGGAGATTAACTGGAAGTGGGAAAAGAGACATGGTGGTAACTATGCAACCATTTTTATTCAGACTTTTCTTTTCTCCTTCTTTCTTTTTCTTTTTTTTTTTTTTTTAGATACTGGATTGATGTGCAGAATGGGGTTTAATCAACCAATGATACTGACTTAACATCTCCCCTAAGCCCTCTGATGTTAAACAGGTGTCCCTCTCTCTCTCTTTCTCTCTCTCTCTCTCTCTCTCTCTCTCTCTCTCTCTCTCTCTCTCTCTCTCTCTTTCTCCCCTCCTTCTCTAAGTGATTTAGCATTTTTAAAGAGAAAGGATAGAAAGTCTCTATTAGAAACTGCTAACATTTTTCTGCTGGAAAAAAAGTAGTATTTAAAATGCAGCTCTTTTCAATCAGAGGCAGCTAGAAATAAAAGCTAGCCTCTAAGTCAAGAAAACCCAAGATCAAATCCTACCTGTGATATTTATGGGCTCTGTGGCTTTGAACAAGTCATTTAAACCTGCATTCTAGGCAATTCTCAGAGAGTGTAATTTACAGAGAAGATACAGATCTGCATTGGATGAGGGAGTTTCCTCCTTTAGAAGTTACAAATACCTATAAAACCAGTCCCTGTTCCTTTCCCTAATACCTTCAGGAACTTATTGCTCCAAAAGATCAATAATTTCATTGATTTGCATGGTGCCTAAAAAGGCTGCAGATCACAAGTCAATTGATGAGAACCCAAGTTCTCAAAAATTATGCATGGAAGAAGGAAAATTTTGGCAGTGCAAAAGGCTTCTGGGGCCAATCCTGATCAAGACAATAGATACTTTCCAAAGACCAGGTAGGAAAAGGCTCAACACCAGGAAGTTGACTATTTTGTCCCCTGGAAACACATGAAAGAAGGAAAAATACAAAATGGCATTCGGATCTGTGCTCTTCCCTTCTAATTCTCCAAGTCCAACCAAGGCATGAAAGACAGTCAGCCTGAACAGCCAACTCTATATTAGCCACTTTATGTCACGATAAAATCATCAATTCTGAAAACAATTTGATGCTGATCCCAACAAGAGGCAATACTTCCCTCTAAGATTTTGGAACTGAACGGAGAAAAATATAACAGCCCAGCTTTAAGATAGCAAAGAAGTAAAGATGTGATGTCATAAGAGACTTCCAACTAGCGTGCACCCAAATGTACACAAAAAGAACTATTTTGCAAATGTTAACTAACAGGAAAGAGGTACCATTTGCTTAAAGTTTTGTCTATCACAAGAATTTTTAACCTGGGATCTGTGAACTATTTTTTAAAATATATTTTGATAACTATATTTCATTGTCATTGGGTTGCTGTGTAATCCTGTTCATTTTATTTTACACATTTATAAACAACTTTCTGAGAAAGTGTCTACAACCTTCACACACTGACTGTCAGAGAAGTCCATCTAGGACACAGGAAGTCGAGAACCACTGATCTAAGAGGCTACAAAAAGATAATAATTTATAATAACTTTAGAACAAGGCTTTAGCCTCCAATAGGTATCGCATCACAACAAAATACATTCAAACCCTTTGTAGGCTCATATATAGGAAAACCTCCCAACGAGGAACATTACTTGTCTTGTGTGTTCATAAGGATGCTAGTCTGACATCAACAAGAAAACATTCCGACACAATGAGTACTTAACCTCATATACCCTCCAAGCTAATTGCTGCATACTTTGTATACTTTATCATGTGTGTATGTGTGTGTGTGCATACACATGAAAGACAAAGGCTGCACAGAAATTGAGAAAGAGATACGGAGACAGAAACTGAAATGTTCTGTTATCAGTGAAACAGGAAAACAGAGTTCTCCACTCGTGCGGTTTTAAAGACTTCTACTTCAAAAGGAAAAATGATTGGTGCTGTGTCTTTTAATGATGGATTAGAAGAGGAAAAAAATACAAATTATAATTATGACTGGACAATACAATCTCTAAACTCCCTTCGAGTTATAAGTTCATACATTATTTTAAGGATTTTTAATAAATGAATATTCAGGTATAATATAATGATATTATACAATCATATTATATTATATATAATAATTATAGAAACCCTCCCTTGAAGTGACAATCCTCAATCTTTCTAGTAGTTGGCAATGAGAACTAGCATCAAAATAGCATCATTTCTGAATAGCTGATGACCTAATCTGTCTACTCTTTCCCAGTATCTAATGTTATTGTTCAGTTATTTTTCAATCATGAGCAACCCTTCATGACCCCATTTGGGGTTTTCTTAGCAAAGAGACTGCATTGGTTTGCCATTTCCTTCTCTAGCTCATTTGACGGATAAGGAACCTGAGGCAAATAGAGTTAAGTGACTTGTCTTAATAAATGTCTAAAGCTACATTTGAACTCAGGAAATGTCTTAGTAAATGTCTAAGACTATATTTGAATTCACATCTTCCTGATTCTATGTACAGTGTTCAATTCAATGTGCTGCTTAGCTACCCTAGCATCCAATAAGGAAAACTTCAGTCTAAAAGAGGAGCTAAAAATCCTTATGACTAACTCCTCCCAAAATGTTGCCAAAAATCCCTTCTTCAAGTAACATTGCTTTTATTGAAATTCCATCTCCTTCTACCCCCATGTCTTTAAAAAAAAAAAAAAAAACACTAGTTTTTAATCACACTGTGGAAAAAGCAACTGTAGACAGTATCTTCATCGTACAGTCCTTTATTAAACAAAACAACTATAATTATCATTCATGGGTTAGCATAGAATTATTTTCCTGAAACATAGGCTAAATTTCTACAAAAGGAAAGGAAAGGAAGGAAGGAAGGAAGGAAGGAAGGAAGGAAGGAAGGAAGGAAGGAAGGAAGGAAGGAAGGAAGGAAGGAGGGAGGGAGGGAGGGACAGAAGGGAAAGAAGGAAGAGAAGGAGAAAGGGAGGGAAGGAGGGAAGGAAGGAAAGGAGGGAGGAAGGGAAGGAGGGAGGGAAGAAGGGAAGGAGGGAGGGAGGGAGGAAAGGAGGGAGGAAAAGAGGAAGGAGAAAAGAAAGAAAGAAATTTACAAAGTGTGACTCAATAACAAAGGGAGTCCATGACACATAAAAAGGTTATGTACCTATCCTAGAGATGAATGCACATGATTTCACCTACTAGCTGTGTAATGTTGGGCAAACCAGTTTCAGTCTCAGTTTCTTCTACAGGATAAATCCCCACGCCCCAAACCTCCAAGTGATACATCGTTCTTCCTCTTCCTTCATCCTCCAGATTTACTGGACTGATGATAAAGCTATTTGTTTACTTACATCTGAATGTTGTCTACAGTTACTCTTTAATAGAAGAATAGTAATAATAGATGAAGTTCATACTGGCTTTAAGGTTTACCAAATATTTTTCATGCATTATCTCTAAGGATGCTCACCTCCAGGAAGTAATTGACAATTTGTTGGACTATACTTCCTTCAGACACCTGGATCACAAAAAAATAAATACACCACGTACAATGCAGTTCAGTATTAGCAAACATCGATGCTTAAAGAGGCTTCCCCTTTCAATGAGAGACATCATTTGTCTTCTCATAGGCCACTGAAAAATAAATGAAATCTTTCTTTTCAAAGACGATTCAACCATTTACTGTGAATCTGACCCCAAGCTGAAATTGTATTTACAGTGAGTAGAGCATTGTGTTATGGTGGGAAACCCCTCCACACAAATCTCCCATTCAATCAACAGGCTCCACAATGGATGTTCACACAGGAAGCTGTCACTGTAAGAAGAGCCTTGAGCTGCCACCCGGCAGGACTCCTGCCCCAGAGCAGTTGTTGGAGCTCTGGAAATGCCATGGGCACAGCCTGGGATAGCCATGTCCACCCACCAAAACATGCACTTTCCAAGTGGCTTGGAAGGGAACAACTTCCTCTCTCCATTACAAAGGCAAGAAAAACTTCCCAAAAGTCCATTCCAATCTCTGAATGACTTCTTCCTTTTGTGGGGGAACAAAAGGACTATCACAAAAACCATGTAATTTATTTCTGAGCTGAATTCAAAAAACAGCCCACAAAAAACTAAAAATCTTAAAATTTTTAAGAAAGGCTCATTCATTGAGTATTTACTATACATATAATGAGGTTTTGATGAAAACCAACACTTTTTATTATTTATTTTCTGGAAGGGGGGAAACTGTCTATGAAAGTATGTCTCAACTGCCAGTTGTTTTAACTGTTAACAAGGAAGTATCTTAAAGAAGAAGGAAGGAAGAGAAGGAGGGAGGGGGGAAAGGGAAAGACAGAGAAAGACAGAGACCAAGAGGAAGGGAGGGAGGTACAGAAGGAAGGGGAAGGAGGGAGAAAAAGGAGGAAAGAAGGGAAAGGGAGGGAAAGAAGGGAGGGAGGAAAAGAAGGAGGGAATGAAGGAAGGGAGGGAAGGAAGAAGGGAAAAGGAAGGAAGAAGGAAGGAATGAAGGAAGGGAGGAAGGGAGGGAAGGAAGAAGGGAAAAGGAAGGAAAAAGGAAGGAAGGAAGAGAGGGAAGACAGAAAAAGACAGAGATGAAGAGGGAGGGAGGAAGGGACAGTCACTTCATCTCTTACCTGTGGAGAATCAGGCTCACTTAGAACTCCAGCTTGCTCATGTATAAAATTGAATTAGACCAATCTTTGAAATCCTCCAGTTCTATGAACCTACAAGGTCAGGGAAAAAAATGTGGTGGTCCAGACTAGAGGGCTTGCTTGGGGTTAGGGGGAGCATGGGTCTGAATCCTGCCTAACACCTATACTAGCCATGGGTGGAATGCTGGACTCAGGAGTAACAAAGATCTGAATTCATGATTCTGCCTTCAACTTTACTAGCTCTGTGACCTTGGGCAAGTCAATTAACTATTCTCTGCCTCAGTTTCTTCACCTCTAAAATGGACTCAATGGCCTCTAAAGTCCTTCCAATTCTCAGTCTATGCACCTATGGAGTCACTTACTTAATTTCTTCAAGCTCAGTTTCCAGCTGTGTAAAATTAGTGTAATAATACCGAGAGTACTTACTTCCTCAGAGGATTCTAAGGATCAAACAAGATGAACTGTACATTGTGTTTAAAAAACCTTAGAATGCTACAAAAGTAATTTCATTTTCATCATTAGTACTACATTCAACCATCGCAGGAATATATTTAAAACTCACACCGTGCACCAGCCCTGAAGTCAGGAGGACCTGAGTTCAAATCTGATCTCAGACACTTAATACTTCTTAGCTGTGTGATCCTGGGCAAGTTGCTTAACCACAATTGCCTCAATTGCCACCACAAAATAACAATAAAGCACTGGGAAGTTTATTCATCACCAATACAAAGCCCAATATAAATAATAGTATTAAGTCTCCTCAGATAATAATTTGTGTACCACACAAATGAGAAACCAGAAAATTCAATTTATTCTATAAGAAGTTACTAAATTGTTCATATTCTTTAACCAAAAAACACAATAGCAACACAATATCCCCAAGAAGCTAACAGATGAAAAAAAAAATGAGAATCGAGTCTACAAATAGATTCACAGAGGCATTATTTGTGATAATAGAAGATTGGAAGCAAAAGACACATCCAGCAACTGGAGAATGTCAAGAAATTATAACGAATAAGATTGGTCCCAAGAAAGAGATGGGAGAAGCTCTCTCTGATCTTGTCCACAAGTGGGGGTGCATGGGTGCCGAACACGGCACATAACAGCAGACCAGCCTGCTTTTTTGTCTTTCTTTGTATCCCTAGGGCTTAGTTCAGTATGTGGAATAATAAGTTCTTGATTTTTTTAATATGTTGATTGTTTTTGCTGAAGTTTACTAATTCTCTTCTATAAGGGACAACTCTCTGCGAAGGAAGGAAAGGAAGGCAAGGGACAATCTAGGTAACATAAAAACAAAAGACAGTATAAAAACCTACTTTAAAAAACCGGACATACTAAAGGAAGTTTGTTGCACAGCATAAGCTACATACAGATTAAAATATATCATTATTTTTTTTTTAAAGAAAGACAATGAAATGCCTTTGCTCTGGCTCCTATGTAACTGTCTGAATTCTCATGATGAAATCTTTCCAAACGACTACCTCGCCCCATGTGAAAACAGAAAGGGCACAGACATTCGGCATGAATTACAAGCTGGGAGCTCGTGACCACACTGAGAGATGAGGGGATGAAAGAAAGAATGCTGACTTCAGTCCTTGAGCATTTCAGGAATCCGTGATTCCATTGGTGCTCCCTGGCCCTCCGCAGACACAGATGATAACGTATCTGCCCTTCATGCCTGCACTAGATGGTCTTTGTTTATTGCCCTTGCAGCCTAGCATCCAGGCTGGCCCTCTGCACTTGGGGAGGCTGGTCCTCGGGCAACAGACACAGCTGGGAGCTTCCCTGGCTCCTAACTACTTGCCCTCCTCCGGCAAAGCCTCCAAGACCATCCCTGCCTCCGGGTCCCCTCGACACTGGGTCAAGCTTTAGACTAGTGTCAAAAGAATGAGAAATTCAGGATGTACGCCATTTGTAACCAAAGCATCCTCTTGCGCCATGTTTTACAAATAACCCTCCAAGAGAGATGCAACTTAGATACTGTTTTGCAAAGGTGACTACTGAAAACTATCTTTGGATGCGTTTGGAAAAATAAAATACCATTAAGTCATGTTTAAAAAGGATTTAAATAGGAATCTGTGGGGTTTGCGGAACAAACATATGACCAGAAAAAGTTGAGAAATTCAGGAATACATAAGTATATAAGTATAGCACATATCAATACATTTTTCCTTTAATACCATAATAATTCAGACATCTCTGGTATGAAGGGAGAGCCAAAAAAAAATGTATGCAAATCTTCCAGGTCATAGGGGCACCACGCCCCCTTATCCCTCCCAATGTGGAAGGAATAACAATACATGAAATCATGTTTGGAGAAGGAAATGGCAAACTACTCAAGTATCCTTGCCAAGAAAACCCCAAAGGGGGTCATGGAGAATAAGACGCAACTCAAAACGACTGAAAAACAACAACAAAAATGTATTAAGCACTAATTAGTAATCTATTTTAATGATTATTAATCCAAGGATTGACCAATGGTTATTTTAATATAACCCAACTGCTTACTGAAAGCAGAGTGGGGCAGTCATTGTATTCCAGTGTCCCTCTGCAGCCATAGGTAAAGAACCTATTACGGAAGAAAAAATAGCCAATGTTCAAGATGGTAGTACCTTGGGGCCAATACTCTGGAGCCAAATATGATGTTGGAAAGCTACAGTGATCTCTGCCAGTTTTGTCTAAACTGCAAAAAGCATAACCAGAGATCATTCTTAGAGAACCGCAGCCTCTTTTTATAGGGTGGATAATTTACTTGCTCCATGATCCTTCTCACCATCTCTTCATTACTAAAGTCTGATGTCCCCAGGGTTCCAACTGTTCTCCTTCATAAGAAAGAATTGATTTCCAATGGAGCATCTAATCAAATGCTTCAGAGAAAAGGCCAAAATCTTTCCTTGCTGGTCCCTGGTTACAGAAATAATAAATATGAAACATTCAAAGACACAAGACACTGTATTAAACTGATGCAGAGTGAAGTAAGTAGAACCAACCACAAAAAATGTAAATTAAAATTATGTCATTTAATTTCCAAACTGAGATTAAATCCAATGACCAACCCTGTCCTCTTCTTAATGGAAAGGTGGGAGAGTTATACATAGGTCAAAAATGTCGCATCCACTGTACTGATCATGGTGGTTTGCTTTGATTATGTTTGGGATGGGAAGGGATGGGATGGGATGGGAGAGGGTGCAATGAAGGAATGGGGTTGGATGAAATGGCTTCAACGAGTTAGGGTGACATGAATTGGGATGGAAAAATAAACAAAAGATTGAGTAAGTCATTGCAAAGAAACATGCTGTCCTACTATAATGACCACCATGCATCCAAAAGACGGTCTATTATAACAGTCACAATTGTTACTAATATAAATTGTAAAAATGTTATACTTTATAGTCTGGGTGGGGAACACTTTAAGCCAGAAATTCAAAAGCAATCACTCTAAGGAATTTATGGAAGGAGGAAAAAACAAACAAACAAACCTGTGTGTGTGCTTACAATTATGCAGGCTTATCTTTCACTGTCCTCAAAGCAGAAGATAAATTTTATGGTTAATATTCACACTAAACTAAGGAAAGAGCTAGCTTTCTTTGAACCCTATAGAGTTTGATCCCCAAAGGGAATGGTTGTACCTACAGTAGCTGAGTTCAAAGATTCATTTTGACCATTCGAGGAAGCAGCCTGTTTCTCAGGCAGATTCTAGATTGAAGCAGGTGAAAGTTTTAATAGAAGTACTGTGACTTCTTAAATCCACTTAACACAGCTGGACGTTCCTTTTTAAATGTCACTTTGGATGATTTTTTATAGAATCTTCCTTTCTTAATATCTTCTTCCCCTCTCCAGTGGCTATCATGTCAAATGAAGGTTAAAAATAAAGAGAAAAAAAAAGCAATTCAACGAAACTAAACCAACTTAGAAGCTTGACCTGAGTCCTTCTTATCCAATGATAAATGTCCCCCCTAAAGACAAGTTGAACTCATCACTGACTTTAAGCAGAGATTGCCAATGGAGCCTGAAAGTGTATTAGTCTGGCTAGACAAGGAATTCATAGGCCAATAAGACATGGAATACATAATGAAAAGTGAACTGTGGGCCAAAATTAAGCCATGGGAAATGGCCTGAGTAGCAAAACTGTCTGTTATCTAATTTTTTTTCATATGTATTGATCACAATTAGATTAATAAGCTCTTTAAAACCAATGGATTAATTGGTATTTGTTCAATTAATGTGTAATTAACCTTTTATAGTACAAATCATAAAAGTAGCTAAAATGATCATGGCAGCAAAGTGATACAGTGGATAGAGCACCCCCGTCTAGAATCACGAAGATCTGAGTTCAAATGTGACTCCAGATACTTTGTAACTACGTGATTTTGGGAAGTTACTTAAACATTTGCCTCAGTTTCCTCAGCTGTAAAATGATCTAGAGAAGGAAACTAGAGAAACTATAATAATTTCTACCAATAAAACCCCCACTGAAGTTCTAAAGTTTACAAAAGACTTTATGGATCTCATCTGATGTTCACAACAACTAGTGCTTTTATCATTCCCATTTTACAGATGAGGAATTTACTTGTCCAGGTCATAGAACTCGTGTCAGGGAGGATTTCAACTCAGGTCTCTCTACACTCTACTCCCTAAATTGTCCTTTTTAATTAACCAAGTAATTTGTAATAAGGAAGACATAGGAAAAGATAATAGGCTGAGCTTCAAGTCAAAAAGCCTTTGGTTCAAGTCTCACTTTTCACACATCCTGACTGTGAATGTGAGCAAATCAACAGAATCTCTTAGTTCTCTTAAAATTTAAATGATATGTATTGGTCAACCTGCCATCTGGGGGAGGGGGTGGGAGAAAGGAGGGAAAAAATTGTGACAAAAGGTTTTGCAATTATCAATGCTGAAAAATTACCTATGCATATATCTTGTAAATAAAAAGCTGTAATAAAAAAATAAAAAGAAAAAGATTTAAATAATAAAAAAGTTCTAAGTATTCAATAATGGTCAGTTCCTTATACCAAGGAAATCCCATATAGTATCTTTTTGAAAAAGACAAAATATTTTCCCCTAATCTCACTAATTTGAAAAAAAAAATTGGTGGTATTATTATGTATGCTCTCTCACTAAAATTTAATACTTATATTAAGTTTATCACATTTTCTATGTAATGTGTCTGTGGAAATAGTATGATACATGTGCATATTATAATATGTAATATGTCTGAAATATGTATATATTAAATATATGTTATATATATATATATATATGGATGTCCATCTATACATATGGCTCTATAGTCAGATGAGCAGGGTCTGATCTGAATTATAGCTCAGCTACTTACTTTTTGTGGGAACTTGATCAAGTCCCTTGCTTAGGTCTCACTTCTTTAACCTGTAAAAGGCACAAGGCTGGATGATCTCCAGGCTTAATAAAAGCTTCCTGGATTGAATTAGCTAGGTAGACAGGTACACCCAAATGAAATGTTGTCAAAGGACAAGAGCTAAAAGGAAAACCAATTATAAATAAACATTTGAAAATTTGTTTCAACTCTCTAATAATTCTCAAAACGCAACTCAGAAAACCACTTCTTGGTACCAATTGACATTCACCAACTTGACAAACTATAGCTTAAAATGACCGAACTGAAGGCTGATAGGCCTTTGGGAGAAGAGGCATTTTAAGGCACCGAAGGTGGGATATAAATTGCCTTGGAGTCAATGAGAATTACAAACTCACCATGACCTTCACCCTGTGACCCCATTTCTAGCCCTGCATATACCCTAAGGAAGCACTTTAAAAGGAGGGAAGAAAGAGGAAGTCTAAATGCTTGTTTTGTAATTCATAGCTGTATTATTCGTAATCAAGGAAAATCGAAATCTGCTATGTGCTTAGTGGGTGCTGAAATAACTAAACAAATAGTAATGCAATGAATATCATTACACTATTAAAATTGTCAAATACAAAGATTATAAAAGAACTATATTGAAAACCACACAAAATTAGGCCAAGTTAAAAAAAAAAAAAAAGAAAATGAACAGAATAGGAACTAGACCGATTCTTGCTATGCAAAAAGAAATCCCAAAGGGAGGGGTTGGGACTCATGTCTTAGTTTTGAATATTTTATCAAAGTATATGTTGCTTTGTTTTGTTTTTGTTTTTTCTATTTGGCTGGATTCGTTTTTATCCACTTTTTACTTATTCTGTTTGTATCTGCAAAGCTACTTTGGATACAGAATGGGATAGAATGTAATAAATTGAATAAAATAAGAATTGGATAAAATGTAATAAATAAAAATGCTTAACATTTAAACATTATTTAAAACAAAAAAATTTTTTTAAAAGGATTTCTAAATCCAGAAGTAGTAAACAAGGCAAAGGTGTCTTTAATTTTATAGGTTCTTGGTTGCAAAATTGGAGGCTATATTCCCTGTGTACAGAAAGACCTGAAAATATTCCCTGACCAGTGTGCCAACTTCATTCCTCTCCTCAACTGCCACATGCATTATGAATACCAAAATAATGAAGTCTGAATGAATCAAATCCATCATGCATGGCTAGCTGGACACTCCACTGTTTTACTCCAAAATGAACCTGTATAAAAATATCAGAACTCACTGAGATCTGGTTCTAGGGGTAAAAAACTAAAAGAATTCCTTTCTTCTGAGATTAGTTTGAAATCTCCTCTGCTCAAATTCTGTAGGTAGAGAGGAAAACTCTTAAAGACAGGGTTTGTGCTTTGGCCTTTCTTTGTAGCTCTAGTACTTAGCATTCAGTATAGAAGGGGGAGGTACGGAGCTTGAACAAATTATATGGTAGCACAGCTAGACTTGAAATCAATAAGAATTGAGTTCAAAACACCACAGATACTTTCTGGATGTCCTGAGGCAAGCTTCTTAGTCTCAGCCTCATAACTGGGAAGATCTAGGAGGGAGATTGTTATTTCTGACACACAGTAACTTGTGGGACCCAAGGTAATCCTTCAGGTAACTCAAGATTCTAAGTTGCAAAGGTGCTGACCTTTGCAGGGAGAAAGAGTTTCCCCACTTAAAGAATCCCAATTATCAATGAAATCACAGGCCCAGTGCCTTATCCCCTCAGGCCAGGCACTGGAAATCCAAAGAGTAAAAACTGAAACAGTCCTTATTCCCTAGGAGATGACTTTTCCCACTAGTATTACGGATCTGGGCTCAAGCAACCACATCCTGATATATCTCCATAAGTACAGAGCAGCTTCTATGCAGAGAGATGGCCATCTCAGCTCCAGTTTTCTGGAGATGGAGGACTTTTCCATCCTTCTGCAGATCATTCCTGAAGTTTGTGTCCAAATGAAGCTATATTGGCTCCTGAAGAGACATATCCTGAGGACACAGTAATCAGAAAACCAAGCCATTCCTGGAAGCATGACTGGAAACCATGAGGCTTGGAAAACAGCCCTCTGGGGACCCACTTTCATTAAATGAATAAAATGCAAAATGCATATTCCACATGACAAGGTATATTTGCTACTGTAAAATGGGGAGGGGTTTCCTGATAATAAATAAATCCTGGTCTGCAAAAGCAGATAACCATTGCCCCTCTCTAACACTGGGAGAGCACACACCCACTGATGTCCAGCAATTATAGTGATAGGTTCTTACAATCATATGGGTCTGGTGATGAAGAGAAAACAATCCAGATCAAGGGAAATGGCCCAACATTTGCCCTATAGGGATCTAAGGGAACTAGAATGTCAGTCCCACAGTGTCCCATTAGATACAATCCTGTCCCCTCATTTTACAGATTAAGAGAATAAGAATTCCCCCCAAAGAGGGGAAAGGACTTCTCCAAAATCACACAGGTCTTCTGACACTAATTCCAGAGTTTCTGCCACTAAAATCATGAAATATCTAACCTCTTGCTGATGTGTCAACACTGACACATCAGTTTTTTATTCCTTTGCATATTAACCAAAGGTATCTCTCTCTTTCCCCTCAATATTCTAACATTCTTTCCCCCCTCTGTACGGATTTTGTGGCACCCTAAGGACTCCTAGGCTCTGTCCTTCCTTCTATGAACCCAAAAAACCACCTGGTGGTTGAATGATTGACGAAATGCCCAAGTTAGTTAAAGTAGGAAATTCTGGGTTTGAATTCAGGTGTCTTTAATTCCAAATATAGCTATAAAGAAGCACTTGACAAAGACTGCAAAACTTCAAATACTTCCATAGACTTTCTTAGTGGCCACTGACTTAACTACCAGTCTTAGCATCCCAAATCTGTAACCTGGGGATAGGAAGAGCACCTACCTCCAAGCACTGCTCTGAGGATCAAATGAGAAAACATACAGCAGCATTTCACGAACCTTAAAGCTGTATATAAAACTAGATATGATTACACTTTCCATATCAAATACCATCTACATTTCAAGATGCTGTATATTTTCCTTTCAATACTTTCATGTTGCCTTAATAAGCTAACTTACAAAATATTCATCTTCCCTTAATAAACTCACTCTAAATATTCATCTTCCCTTAATAAACTGACTCTCAAAATATTCATCTTCTTTTAATAAAATGACTCAAAGCATCCTGGGAGAGCTCAGCTATGATCCACACTTAGCTGATGAGAGAGAGAAAAACTGTGATTTACTCAGGCTCCCTCACAGTCAGCATGAGGAACAGGGA
This sequence comes from Antechinus flavipes, assembly GCF_016432865.1. Taxonomy (NCBI): domain Eukaryota; kingdom Metazoa; phylum Chordata; class Mammalia; order Dasyuromorphia; family Dasyuridae; genus Antechinus; species Antechinus flavipes. Next base: position 30,087,699 of record NC_067400.1, on the reverse strand, counting down.
AGGGGCTAAGCCCCAGCTCCCGGATCTCTTAGGCTAGGGTTCTTTTTTAAATACCAAGATTACACGCAAAGATTCTTTCAAAGTAACTTTCCTTCAAGTCACAGTTGGTTCACACTTTACCCCCTTGTTCCTGAATGACAGACTGGACCTACCCTCATCAAAGAGCACAGGATTTGACTGGAAGAGACCTGAGAGATCAGCATGTGTTCTACCAATACGGTGCAAACTTTGTAGATGTCAAGAAGTTCCAAAGGACCTTTGAAGAACAGAGTGCCCCGGATTTACAAAGCCTCGATATCCTTCATCTACAAAAGGCAGCAGCGCTGTTTCCGTTATTAAAATTATTCATAATGTCTCAGGAATATATGACTACAATAAAAACTAAGGAAACTAGAATCAATGTATAACATTTACTGAAAAGTTTAAGGTTTTGCAAAGATGTCTCATTTCACTAAATGGGGGGCAGGGGACACAATATATGTCCCCTTAGAATATAAGCTCTTTGAAGGCAGAGACTTGGATTCTGCCTTTTAGTATCCCTAAGTTTTAGCAAAGTGCCTGGTACATAGTAAGCGCATAATAAATACTTGCCAAGTGACTTACTATAAAGTAGAATAAACGCTGAATGGGCTCACTCATATTAGTTAGACCTAGTACAAATTCCCTTATTTACATATATGGAAAGTGAGTCCCACAGAGATATGGTAACTACTCTAGCCCTGTTGCTGTAACCACTATTCCTCACTGCCTCCCCAGAGGTTCAAGGCACTACATAATTTAGGGTAGGGCTTGGTAATCATCATCAGCCTTGTTATTTTCCAGAAGAGTAAACTGAGAAGCCCAAAAGTAAAGCAACTTGGTCTGTAAAATAATAGCAAAGCTGGGACTAGAACCCAGACTCTCTGGAATCAAATCTAAATTGAGTTCTACCCATTTTTTCCAAAGAATAATAATAAAAGTAGTGACAATAGTAACGACAATGATAATAACAGTGATATCAGCTAGTATTTATAAGGTGCTTTAAGGTTTGCCAAGCATTTTAGAGATAGAAGAGAAGAAAAACAGTTATGTGTGTGTGCACACACCCATGCACAGTTACTATGTAAGGAGGTGGGGGGGGAGGAGGGGGAGAGGGATGGTCTACTGTCTTTTTTTCCCCAATCAGCTGATGACTAAATCTTGCCTTGGGTTCCAGGGAAACCTCCCAAGTTCTGCAGACAGCTGTCCCCCATCGCATCCTGTTCCTAACATTTACAAAAGGGCATTTCCTCATCCCAGATGAATTCTTACGGCTTTTTTCCATGCTGAGAAAAGCCTTGTGGTAAAGGCACTACTATGCCCCTCTAACATTCATCCCAAAAGCCAATGCTTGCACACCCTGGCTCCCAGGGCTTTATGAAGACCGACAATCAGTCAGCCTCAATTTGCGGCTGACGGTGTCTTTGGCTAAGGCATATCGAGAGGCCTGCTTGGCTCCCTGGGAGCTGGAGGACCCTGTGGGGCCTCGAAAACCCTATTTATTCATTCAAAGCTAATTCCATGAAACAGGACACTTCGACAGGCACTTCTCTCTCAATGCTTCCTCTGTCCTGAGCAAATCAGCTTTCTTCCCCCTATCACTTAAACAAGCCTTGGAATCTTATTTAGCCATTGTCTAGGAATCCAAATTCCTGTCCTAGAAGAGAGAAAAGAGAGAAGAGAAAAGAGAGAGCAAGAGAGAGGGAGAGCGAGCAAGAGCAAGAGAGCAAGAGGGAGAGAGCGCAAGAGAGCGAGAGTGCTGAAAGCTTTCTATGTTTCTGGTGCCTTCTGCATAGGCAAAGAGTTTTATTCATCAAAGAATACTTTCTCAGCCAAGAAGAATAAGATAATGTTGTACCTCAGGCAGCAAAGAACTCTATGGTGTGGGCTACTCAATTTCAAATACAGCCTTTAATGGTGACTTGGGGAAGAGGACGGAGGGAAGGAAATGTGCTAATATTTTGCTTGACTTATTCTTGTTGCTTTATGGTGTTTTGGTAGTTTTTTTTTTTTTTTTTTGGTTGTTATTGCTGTTGTTGTTAAATAGGGATTATTTGAGTTGAGATCCAGTTTTGAAGCAGGGTACACTGTTAAAAGCAGTTGGAAGATCTACTATATGAGTTCTTAAAGGATATGCAAATACAGCACCCGCCATTGAAATTATCAAACTAAGCATTTATTAAGTGACTACTATGTGCCAGGTACCATGATAGATGCTTAAAATTTGAAGACAAATAATGTGAAACTCCCCGATCACTGAGTTTATATCCTATACAGGAAGCCAGCAAGCCCCTCAGCAGTTCAATGCACTCTCCACAAATATGTACCAAAAACAATCTTTCTAAAGCACCAGCCTCTGCTCAAAAATCTCCCAAGACTCCTATTGCTTTTAGAATAAATAGAAAACTCCTCAACTTAGTGTCTAAAGCCCTCCACAGTTTGGTTCCATCCTCCCTGTCCAAAATCTTCTTTTATTCCCCTTCAAGCACACGACATCACAGTCAAGCTAGCCTGAGTCAATATGTCATCCACAGTGTCCTCTGTCTTCAATTGCCTCATCTTCCTTTAAGGCTCAATTCAGATGCTACCCCATTCTCCCTAGCCAATGTACTATCCTTCTAACATTTAGCATAGTCCCTGACATATAGTAAGTACTTAATAAATGTTGACTGACTGATTGATTCCTTAGCTAAACCAATGCTCCTGAGGATCCTTCAATCAGAACCATAGCTTCAAAGGAAGAAGGTTTTTTCAACTCCATCAAGCAGACCCCTCTTACTTTACAAAAGACTAAACTGAGCCCTGGAGAAGTAATGGAACCTGCCCAACATCACAGAAGTTTTAAATGGTCTAGCCAATTCTACCATATTTCCCATAGTCCCATGCTGCCTGACCTCTAGCTAAGAGCAGAGCTCATTTTTCATTTTTGTATCTCTAAGACTCTAGCACCAATACACCTTGCACGTAATAGATGGTCAATAAATAACAACAATATCGTAAAAACAAACAAGTTTGAAAGGCTGAAGAATTCTGATCAACTCAATGACCTACTATAATTCCAGAAGACTTAAGATGAAATATACTACCTGTCCTGACAGAATGATGAAAGCTTCAATGGAGACACACAGTGCTTCTGGATATGACCAATGCAGAACAATACCTGTATGTGTGTATAAAAGCTGTTACTTTAAATAAGCGAAATCTGCCTTCTCTTCCTTTAAGTCTACCCCCATCTCCTAAGAAAATAAAATATGGCCCTTCTAAGATATATGTGTGTATGTTAATTGAAAAAAAAATTTATTTAAAAGTATTTGTTTAATAGAATTGAATGGACAGAAAGATTTAGAAACAGATCGCAAATGTTATCTGAGGACCAGTCAAACCAAGCTCAATCACCAAGTTGGCCAGGAGGAACAGGTTTTTCAGCCACAGTAACTCTCAAATCCCATAAATGGTGCCATAGTGGAGCTGAGATCCATATCATTGAGGGGTGACCAAATCAAAGATGTTTTAAAGGCTGAAGGGTCACATCTCAACCACAACCAAAATGGACTTACCTAAAGTGACTTAGAAACCAAGAAAGGAAATAGGTGAGTACTGGAACTGTGAAGGAGTGGTGGGTTTAAATTCCCCTTGTGTCATCTGCTGATCGTTAGACTCTGGGAAAGTAGCATACTGTTTGACACACAGTAGGTATTTAATAAGCACTTACTGAATTAACCTATTGGGGAGTTAATGTCCTCGAGTATAAAAGGACAGCAACCAAAAGAGATGACCTCTCAAGTCTGTCCTTTCTGATTCTCTAGTCGTGAGGTAAAAAAAGTCCCTTGTCGTCTCTCCAAAGTACACCGCAATCACATCAGAGGCAAAGCAGAAACCTGAATGATTCCAGTCTTGTAGCCGCTGGCAAATACCACGGATTCCAACCCAGATTTTTGCATCAGCCTTAACTTTTCCATCAGAGTTGGATCTCTCTTCCAACATGCTGCAACCCATTCAGCTGCTGAAGTGCCATCTTAGCAAGGCTATCCCTCTTATCCCATTTCTCCCCATTTAGAATCCTTAAAGGATTTCCAAATGCAGGATTCCATCTGTTCCAAGAAGCCCAAGTTGTAGTCTTTTTTTTTTTTTGGGTCCCCCTCTTAAGCTCCATCTGATCTCTGATTCACTCATTATCACAAACAAACCTGGTAAAATGAATCATGGGAAAGGAGGACATGATATTAAAAAAAAAAAAAAAAAAAAAAAAACTTTACAAATCTGCATTTTCTCCTCATACCAGTTTATATCATCTGCAAAGTCCCCAAACAGGTAAATACAAGGACAAAAGTTATAAAGTTAGAATTAAAATCTTAGCCATGTTGGCAGCAGAATTTTCTAGTTATCTATAAATTCAACATGTAAGGGAGATAAAGCAATGGGGAACTGACCACCTGTAAAGCAGCAGTTTGGGACAGCAACTCCCAAGGCGAGTTATGGCCTAGCCAGAAACGTGATCGACCTTTTTTAACTTTGCTCTATGAGTCCTGATTTCACTAAAGGAAGAAAACCCAGTCAGTTTCTTTCTTTCTAATCAGGGAAGTTTCAACTACCACAGTGGCACACCTGGAGGGGGAAATGCAGGAGTGAATGCAGCTGTAAAGGGAGTAGCTAAGACAAAAATAGACAGAATCCTCCAGGTGGCAAAATTTGTATTTCCTGGTGACCATCTGGATACTTATCTATCAAATTCACACCAGCAATTTAAAATCTTCCAAAACACTAAAATGTTAAAGAGGCCAGAATGACAAAAAAGAAGGCTGAAGGGTACTTGGGTCAACAGTTCTTTATCTCTGTGAGCATAATACAAAAAACTCCACTTGGGATAAAGAAAGACACTAATTCTGTAAATCTGGCAAAGTCAATCAACATCTCTGAGACAATTTCCACATCTGTAAAATGGGATAATAATCACACCCAATCGCAAGGTGGATTGCAAGGATCCCAAGGGAAAATAAAAGTAATTTGCCAAACTTAAGAGTGCTAAAGAGATACTAGCTATTATTATTATTATTATTAATCATTATGAAATAGCCCCAACAAAAATGTCAGCACCAAATGTTCCTCCTAACATCCTTTCTCACCCATCCAGTGTTGAGCAATCCAAAGGTCCAAGAGCAGGGAAGGGGCAGGGTCTGAGCCCCAGGCTGGGATCACATGCCCTCTGGACACTCCCTTTACAGAGGAACATGTGGGTTTGACACAGCAAAAAAGGGAACTCAGCAGTGCTTTGGAATGGTTTTTAATCTCATCTCATCCTTCCATAGAGTACTAGAAAGGATGTACAGTGGGGAAACAACCTACTTCTCATTTTCTCCTGATTTTCTTAATGTCTATCCAATCTTCCCACCTAAGAAGTTAACTATCCGGTTTCTACCTAATTTTCTCCATTCCCCTTTACTCTGGAGTGTGTAAAGAACATTTCTGTTAAAGGACTATGCCAAGAATAAGACATTCTGTGTCCTTCTGTTTATATAAACAAAGTCCTCAAGGCCAAACACAATTCAATTAACTTTCCAAAGAGCAATATTCCCATAAAACAAAGGGAGAAACTGAGGTTTGGTAACTCTAGAGTAAAGGATTTTACTCCTCAGAGGTTCTGCTTTATCTCTAAAAATAAAAACACTGGACAAAAAGGGAGCGATCTTCTGCCTTTAAGGATTCAACTTTAGTTTTCTAGACCAGATGATGCAGCTATTTGGGAAACTGAGGGCAAGTTGGGAGTGAGGAACATTGCCTCAATGTTCTTTTTCAAAATTACCAGGGACCTCTAAATTCTTAAATTGAATGATCTTTTCTCAATCTAGCTCTTCCCTGACCTCTCCTCCTTCTCAATGTACTTTTCTCTGCAGGTTTTCATAATTGCATCATGTTCTCACCTGTTTCTCCTTCTACCTGTCCAATATCTTCTCTAGTCTCCATCACTAATTCTTCCATGATGTCACACCCTTTATCTCTGGGTGTTCTTCCAGGGCTTTGTTCTGAGCCTTCCTTACATCTTCTATCTCAGGGATCTCCTCAGATCCTAAGGGTTTAATTATCTGCTCTGTCACCCCCAGGATCAAAAAAAGATAAGACTTGGTTTGGCATTTAGCCCCTTTCTACCTTAGCTAGCCTTCTTACCCCCACACACTTCGAGATTCATTCTGGTAGATAACCTATCTGCGATTCCTTAAACTTCAATCTACTGTATCCTTCCTGTGTCCCCCATTTCCTCCAACCCAATCTCTATCTTATTATTTCTCTGATTTCCTTCCAGACTCAACTCCCACTCCCTGAAGGGAGGGTCCTCCCTCCTGATTTCCTCAAGTACCTAAGAACTTCTTCAAAATACCTTCATATATCTAAATGTATCTGATGTGCCTCCAGTTGTTTACATGGTATCCCAACCATGTAGTCCTCGAGGGCAGGGACCAAATGGTTTTTGCCTGTCTTTGTAGACCAAGATCTGACACAGAGTAAATATTTCTTAAATGGATTTGGACTGACTGATTGAACAATTCAGTATTGAAAGGACTGGGAGGAGAGGGAAGGGGAAGCAGAGATATCAGGAAATTATTAAGAGTTTAAAAAAAAAAAAAAAACACAGTAATCTTCAGCCATCACAACCAGGCCCAAGGAGATTTTTTTTTTTTTTTTTTTGGAAAAGGAAAAGGATCCAATTACGAAAAAAAGAAAATTTTATAATTATTTATACTTTTCTAGAAAATATGGGGGCATCCATCAATTGGGAAATGGATGAACAAACTATGGTATATGGATGAAAGGGAATATGAATATGTGGTAAGAAACTATGAAAAGTATAATTTTAGAAAATCCTGGGAAAAACTGATAGAACTGATGCAGACTGAATGAGCAAAACCAAAATAATTTTTATATTAACAATATCTATACAGACTAATAATTTTGAAATAAGACATTTGATCAATGCAATGACCAACAAAGATTGCAGAGGACCAAAGGTGTCAGATTCTGAATGTAGAATTATATATAGATATAAATTTACAGATATCTATCTTATCTATACACACACACACACACACACACACACAATCTTTAACAACTAAGCGGTGCAAAGTGCTGTGTTGAAGTCAGGAACATTCATCTTCCTGTAATCTAGCCTCAGACACTTCCTAACTATATGAGCCTGGGCAAGTCATTTTATCTAATTTGCCTCAGTTCCCTCATCTATAAAATGAGCTAGAGGAAATGGCAAACCATTCCAGTATCTCTATCAAGAAAACCCCAAATAAGATCATGGACAATAGGACACAAATGAATGACCAAACAATATATGTGTAGATACATACACACACACACACACACACACACACACACACACACACACACACACACACACACACAATATTTTTGGGCATGGCCAAAATGAGAATTTGATTTGCTTAACTGTATATAGCTGTTACAAGAGTGTTTTTGTTTGTTTGTTTTCCCCTTTTTTTTGTTCTTGTTATTTTATTGAGGGAAAGAAAACAGATTTTTGATCATGGGAAAAAAATCTATTTTTAAAAGACATTAATAAAATAAAATGGATTGAATTGGATGCTCCTTTCTATCCCTAAATCTTATAAAGATTCTGTATCGATTGGATGTACTGGAGTTCAATGACATTTAGCATCTCTAGCCTTTATGGATTACAAAATTTGCTTCCTAATTTCTACTGAGATGAAGGCATTTGCACAACCGATCTTGAGCATGTGATTAAGAAACAAAAGAACTGAATTCTAGATCCCAGCCTATGACTCACTTGCTGAGTGACCCTGGGCCAATGAATCAACTAACCTCTCTGGTCCGGTTTCATCTGTAGAATCAAACAGCTGAACTGGATAATCTCACAGTCCCCTCCCAGCAAACATCTGGGCAGCGAATTGCTTTTTGCTTCTCCCTTGGAATGTTTTCAATGGTGTCCTTCCAAGGAGTTGGAGGATGCTACCTTCTAGGCATGGAAGATTTGCAGCTGGAACAAATGTTACAGGATATCTAGTCTAATGTCATTTCACAGACAGGGAAACTGAGGCCCACAAACCGAAGGCACTTGCCCAAGTTCACACAGTTATCAAGTAGCCAGACCACAATTCAAACCCCGACCCTCGGCCCCTGAATACAGTGTTCTTTCCACTACATCAAGACGGACGGGGTGTTCTCGCCAGGATCTCTTCCCAGCCCTATGATGAGCTTATAATGGAATTTGGCTCCTCTTCTAATTATAAATGTAACTTAACAGCCTCACATCTGGGGCAAATAAAGCCACACAAATAACCATTTATCAGCTTCATGGGATTCAGGTCTGTCCAATCTCCTCATTGCACCAATGGGGAAACTGAGACCCTGGATGAGAATTTCCAGCCAAGGGCTCTTTCCAGAATCCCCCTACCCTCTGGCCATTTAAGATTTCTGGAGTCAAGATAATCAGAGTTCAAATCCAGCCTCAGACACTTACTAGCTGTGCGACCCTGGGCAAGTCACATAACCACACTTGCCTCAGTTTCCTCATCTGTAAAATGAACTAGAGAAGGAAATGGCAAACTACTGCAGTATCTTTGTGGAGAAAATCCCCAATGGAATCACGGAAAGTTGGGGATTTTGAATTGACTGAACAATAACAAAAAGGAACTTAACCTCCTTGAGAGTGCTCTTAAAAATCAAGATGGCGAGTATATTTTGCCTTACTTATTGCCGATGCAGGTATATGTTTAACGTCTCAGATGCCCATGGCACAACATGATTTCCCTATTCATTCAAAGTTGGCCAGATTCCTAAATATCTGGAAACTCTCAGAAGCAGGATACAGAATATGGGACCAAGCATCTTCTCTGAATATCTGTCCTCATACTGATAGGAAAGAGAGTGTATTATAAGGCTCTCACTGATTTTTTTTTGAGATAATTACCTTCCCCAAAGAGATAAAAATCCTCTCAGCCAACGGAGCAACATCAACTTTCATGGAAATGTTAATTAAATATAGTCACTCAGAATCAAAACATCACAGAGTGGGATGGACCTCTCAGAGGTCAACGAATGAATCCATAGCTTCATCAGGTCTCCCCACATACCCTACAAAAGGTCATCTGGCCTTGGTTCGAACCATTCCCTCATTCCACTCAGGGACCTCTCACTGTTAGAAATTTTTCCCTGACATAAACTCTAAAAATGTTTCTCTGCTATTCTACCAATTAATCTTAATTCTATCCTCCGGGGCCAAGCTGAATTAAGCCAACTCTTCTTCTATGAGACCAATACTGGCTTTAGAGGGTTAGCTTTCTTTACTGATTTTGATTTTTATATAGTGGTTCATGATTCCATGGTGACATAGTACACAGAGTCCTGGACCTGAAGCCAGGAAGATCTGTATTCCAGTGGAGCCTGAGACATTTCCTAACTGTGTGACCCTAAACAAGTCACTCACTCTCTTACCTCAGTTTCCTCATCTGTAAAATGGAAGTAACAATAGCACCTAACTCCGAGGATTGTTGTAAGGACTAAATGAGACAATATTTTCTTTTAAAATGTCTTTATTTTGAATTTATGAAATAAAGCAAACATTTCCATAGCTCTTTATACATCTCAAAGGGCTATATAAATGCCAGCTCTTATTACTAAGCTCCAGATTGTAGCTCCTTTAATCTCTCCAAAATTGATGATTTTTTTTTTTTTTTAAGGGAATCTATTCTTGTGTATCTCTTAAGTCAGATACCTGAATTTGGAAAACTATTGGGTCCAAGTCACCAAAACTAACAACTTATGGCTTTTCCACCTTCCTTGCCTAACAGACCAATATCTAGTTTCAGAAAAACATCAAACATAATCATTCAGAATCATCATGAAATCTCAGAGCCGGACAAGCTAGAACAAAGACCACCTGTTCAAAACATTGACAGTTCTACCAAAATTCCATCAAGATAAACTTTTCCTTTCTCATGTTGAGAAACGCTCTTTAAAAAAATCCAATCCTGTCAGAACCAGCTTTCTCCTCCCCATTTCTGAACACTCTCTCCCAAATTGTATTCCTCCAAACTAAAAAAAAAAAAAAAAAAAAAAAAAATCAAAAAACCCTTGCACTAACAATTGCTCAACCCTGTGGTATTCTTTGACACTGCTGACCCTCCTCTCCAAGATTCAGCCATATCAAGTTCTACTGCCAAAGCAGGATGTCATTCAAGGAATGAGAAAAAACCCAAGATTCTTATCCTAAGATGTCATTCTTTTAAAAATAGTCATTACCAAATTTCTCTCCAATTATCTCAAGTCTTTTGTGTATCTCTCAGCTGATTTCAATGCCACGTTGTCTTTCTTGTACCTCCATCCAAATGCAAGTGTTATTAAACTCATCCCTTCATGCAAAAATACTCATCACCTACTAGAAACCAACACAGCTTTCTGGGGAATCAACTGTGGATGTCACTATGACACGATCAATGTGCCTCTAAATGGGGAGCAGCCAAGCAGCAAATATTCAATGCAAAATTACTGAGTTTTCTCCCAATGAACAAGGCGATAAAAAGCTAAAAAGTTTGCAACATACATCTCATCTGTCTCAATAGTTTCTAGTTGCCAGGGTTCATATGATTGCACTGAACTAGAGTCCAACTTTTTGAAGTCTTGTGTTTCAGCTTCTGGGAAAATGCTAATTTATCCAAATTTATTGTCTGCCTCCTATCGAAAGGATATTCATAATCTGGGCCCACTCAGATCTGCTGAGGTCCCCCAATAGAGGTGAACCATCCCAGCTCCAAAAGAGCATTTCAAAGATTGGCGAAAGAGAGAAATTGAGTCACTGTATTCTTCAAATCTATGCCAACAGATATGGCAGGCATTGCAACCTGAATGATTTTTTTTAGTAGTTTCAAATATTTGGCTCTATTATGATATATATATAAACCCAGAATTTTTTTTTTTAAAGATAAGCTAGTCATATAACAAGAAGTCATCAACAGATCTCATGCTCTGTGATAATTATTCAAATGTCAAGAGATCTAAAGCAGAGTTGAAGTTGGTATAAGTGAATTTATTTTTTCCTTAATATTTTGATATCATCATTTCAATATCATTCATTTCCAAATTCCAAGTGTTTTATTTTTGAGAAGGGAGGTGATCTATGTGTAGATAAATGGAAATAGGGTCACACAGAACATAATAAAATCTTACTCAGCTGAAAATACAGAAAGTCACACAGGGGTTCTTTTCTGCCCCTTTCTGTTTCTGAAACATTCAGGGCTCTTCAGGAATTACCCTAACTTCAAACCCCAAAGTTTTCCTCGCCTCAAATGACTCAAGTCCCAGTCCTCCTATCTGGCCAGTCCAATCAATGCAAGACTCTTTTAAGCAAGAGAAATAGGAAGTCTTCTTTCTTCTTTTCTTTCCCCTTCTTTTTTGCAAGATTACTCCTACACCATAGCTCCATACAAGATCACAGAATAGCATACATTAATCTTCTCTCAGGCAACCACACTGGTGGCCAAAATCTCTGTTTTGGGAGGGGAAGGAGAAAGTATTCATCAATGAGGTGTAAAGATGTTCTGGGGGCTTTGTTTACAAGGCCTGCATAAATCACCATCTGTTAGCTTGGTCTCGAAGGCTCTGACTGGTGTTTATGGAGTTCAGAATCAAGTAAAGAAAGACGCCAGTGGGGAGCCTCCCCATGTAAACGACTTCCACCCCATGGGCTCAATGCAGTCCCATTTTTCCTGAATAATGCCACAGTTCACACTGCATCCCGGATGCCTTCATCGCAGAAGCTTCCGGCTTCCCATGTATAAAATGTGCTTAGTTAGGGTCTCTGCAATGAAGCTTGCAGGTTTGGTTTGCTCAGAAAAGAAAAAAGAGGAAGATTGGTTTAATTAGGGGTTACAGAATCCAACAATCAGGCTTCCGTTGTGCCCCCCAGGTTGCCCCGATACCCTTCCTATTTTTTCAGGGAGAAACTTACTTCAATTTCCAAACACCATAAAGTTAGGAACATTTCAGATTGGGGTAATTTCATTTAAGGCACATGTGGTTTGCTTCCTTGCTGCTCATCCCAATGCTCTTTCATTACCTGGCTTCAAATTCACTTCTTTCAGGAAACCCCCTCCCCCTATACCAGAGCCCTTATCACTCACTCATCCCATTCATCCTACGTAAGGGAACTGGCCTTTGTCCAAGTGGCTTGGAGACATTCTTCCTATCATTTCCTATATGTATATCCTGTCTTCCTCAAACAGCCAGAGTGTCCATTTTCTAGACATTTGGAAGTTTTTTTTTTTATTCTCCCCAACAGAATCCCCAAGCTTCTAAAGGAGAGGGAATATTTCACTTTTGATCCTCTGCCCAGCCCCTGGCACTTAGTAGGGATATTCTGGCTCCTCAATGCTACATGTAGAACTTTTCCCAAAAAAGACTTGTTATCTTTATGCTTTGAAAATATCTCTGTCTCTCTCTCTCTTTTTTTTTTTTTTCTGTCTGTCTCTGACTCTTTTTTTCTTATATTCTTTCAAATCATTTCTTGGCCTAATCATAAACCAAATGCTTGAGGGAGGCTCATTATTTCTTTCCCAATGTAAAATGGTACTTTGCAACCAGAAAGAGCTGGAATATTTCCATCATATTCTAATAACTTCCATGAATTTCCTTTATTTCCTTGACCATTCTCAACCTATTTTCAAAGTCAAGATTGAAAGAAAAAAAAAAAAAGAATCTTTAGAGTACATCAACCCTAAGGGTTTCTCCCCATTCTGAGATTCTGTGGGAAAAAAAGTAATATATGTCAGTTTTTATAAAGTAGAAAGCCATACAAGAAGATAAGGAACATGCATCTCTCCTCTGGAAAGGGAGATGTGGTCCTGGGAAAGTGAAGCAGGTGGGTTTGCCTGAATCTATAAAACTCCAGTTCTGACTGTCCTACCCACTTTTATGTCAACTCCCATTCCCCCCAATATAAGGCCAAAATCTTCAAAAAAGAATCTAGAAATTCGATTAAAGAGTAGGTGGAAAAGAAACAAAACTTGGTTCATTTCTTTAAAATATGTTATTATTCCAGAAATGAGAAAGAATCATCTTCCTCCTATTGTGGAAAAGGATATGTACTGGAAGATGGACTCACATTTGACTTTGCTTAAATGGTCTTTGTTATTAGGAAGGATTCAATGTATGAGAAGTTAATGATGGAAAAGATAAAAAGGCATTAAGTTGGACCTGAAATAAATTCATTATACAAACGGGGAATGGGGAGAAGTTTTCTTTTTCTTTTTTTTAAATTTCTTTTAAGCCATGACCACATACTAGAAGACTAAATAGTCTTTCACTTTTCTAGCCTGGGAAAGAGTATCACCATTTTTTCCAGGTTTAGAGATAAGATGTTTCTAAACTTCATAACTCTGATGTTAACTCACTGGATGAGTTTCTTTTATTAATTTGTCATTCAATTATAATATTAAAGTCCAGTAGTTAATGAAACAGACAGTTCTGACTAGATCACGACAAAGATTTCTCTCTCTGTCTCTCTCTCTCACTCAATGTGAATCTATCTCTCTGTCTCCCCACCCACCCAATCTCTCTCTCTCTCTCTGCCTCTCTCTTCTCTTTCTGTCTCTCTGCCTCTCCCCACCCCCACCCCCCATCTCTCCCTCTCTGTCTCTCCCTACCCCCACCCCCCATCTCTCCCTCTCTGTCTCTCCCCATCCCCAGCCCCGTCTCTCCCTCTCTGTCTCTCTTTCTGTCTCTGTCTCACACAGACACACACACCCTTTACATACTCAAAGCAAGACACTTTCATTATTAGTAGGAAGTTGGCAGACCAAAGTGGCCTAGCGGATCTCAATGCCGGATGACACCAATTGTCACTTCTGTATTTCTGTCATAGGCTGTGCTCCCCTACTCAGTAAACAATCATGTGAGAGGCGGCCACTGACCCAGTTGGGTCCTGCCAAGTTTCATATGCCTGTGAGTTACAAAACAACTAACTTCCTTTTTTATGAGTCTCAAAAGAGTCCCAGCATGTCTTGTTCTCCCCAAGCCACGAAGGAATAACAGTTTGAGACATTCAGGAGCCCTGGATTCCAGATCTGCCATTCACTACAATTAACAAGGTTTAGCATGTTGGACCAATTATGATCTAGCCACTCAGTAGTAGGTAGACTCTTTGAAAACAATGAAGACATTTTGCCTTTCTAACTTTAGGACCTAAAATGGGAGCCAATGCCAAGTGGAAGATTAATGAACTGAATAATCAATTAGGCTGGGAAATGAGGTTTCTTCCAGTTCCATGTAGGAATATTCCAAGTCAGAGCTCTCAAACCCCAAACTTCGATCATTTGAACATCATTGTCAGGTTACCCTTCACCATTTTTGACAAGATCCTTTATAGTCATTGCTAATCAATCTCCAGGATGCAAAAAATCTATTTGTATTCACTTCATACAAAAGTTCTCCAACTACCAGTTACTATTTCAGTCCTTGAGTATCTTGATATTAATATGCACAATTCTTCAGCTAAGGAATTGACAAAATACAGGTGACAGATCTTATAGAAAACAGGGGGGAAGATTTGGGTGGTTAGAGAATCACAGAACTTCTGAGACAGAAGGAGGTCACTGAGTCCAAACTATACCCAAAAATACTCCCATAGAACACACCCCACAAGTGGTCACTCCACTATGTTTCTCCCAGCCCTCAATCCTGTGATCCCCTGTTCACTTTTGAATCTTGCTAGTTCCACAGATTTCTGGACATCAAGGGCCCTATCCTAGCAGCAATCTGTAATGAGAAGCATGGAAATGGAAACATCTCCTCCAGTTAAGTCAACAGAAAAATGGTGCCCCATGTAATGGACTTCATTCTCTGATCAGCTGTGCTGAAATACAGCCGACAATCATAACTCTCTCTAGAAAAATGATACTCCTATACTGCTTAAAGGACTTCAAGAGAGACAATATCCATCAAACCATTCTTAGATGTGATAATACCTATCGTCGGTATAGTTTTGCAGCTTGCAAAGCACTATATATATATATATATATATGTAACAGCCCAGTAGGCATCTTTATTACCTCCATTTTACAGGGGGGAAACAGAGGCAGAGAGGCTAGTGAATTGTGCAGGAAGTCACAAAGCTAGAAAAGGTTTAAATGTCAGGAAAAACTAACACAGGAAGTCTCCTCGCAAAATGCACAGAACAACGGTTCACTGCTGACTGAAAAATAGGAAGCCAATATCCCAGAGGGACCCATGGAGCAGACATCAGGGCTACACTTGGTCCTATGAATAATAATCATAATTTGCATGACATGAATCACCTCTGATTCTTTGCACCTCCGGAGGTCAGATCATTTTATGCTTACCTCATTAATCCTCACCACTCCCAAGTCAACGAGGGAAGCTAAAGTTCAGAAAGGAAACCATTTATCCAACGGTTCACAAGAAGTCAAGAATTGATTCATACCTACAAGTATTTTTACTCTTCACTGAGTCATGGAATCTCAGAGTTAGAACATCAAAGGCCAGAGTCCAAACTGTGTTCTCTACGATACAGCCAGCATCCATTTGAAGACCTCCAATGAGGAAGAACCCATCACTCGAGAAAGCCCAACCATCTTCATCTTTGGTCAGCTTCAAACCCTAGAAAGTTTTCCCTGACAATTTACCTCTTTGGAAAGATCCACGTCTTGTTCCTGGTTTTGCCTTTAAACAGAACAAAGCTTCCATGGGACAGTGTTTCCAATCCTTGGAGACATCAAATCAATCAAACAACAAATAATTTGTTAAGTTCTAAGTATGTTGCAACCATGTGGTCAAGCAATGTCAACATAAAGAAAGGCAGCGATTGTTCCTGCCCACAAGGCACTTATATTCTAATGGAGGGGAGACAACATATTATTAGTCATCAAAGATTGTGAAGGAACCCTTTAGAGATAGTCTATTTCACTTTGAACAACTCTAATTATTAGAAAGTTTTTCCTAATAAAAGGTCTGAATTAGGTTCTGTATAACTTCCACCCAAGGCTCCTATTCCTGTCAGAGTCCAAAACTAATCCTCTTTCATGGAACGGTCTTTCAAATATTTGTACAAAGCTAGCATGTCATTCCCATCATTCCCTGCCATCTGAGCCAATCGTTCCCAGTTCCTCCAACCGATTCTCATATGACATGATTGCAAGATCCCTCTACATCCGGACTGCCTTCCTCTGGATGACTTCCAGCTTGCAATGCCCTTCCTAAAAAGCTGGTTCCTAGAACCAAGCACAATACTCCAGCTGTAGTCTGAACCGAGCGGAGGGCAGAAGGACCTGCTTACTTTTAGGAGGGATGCCTCTCTTAATGCAGCCCAAAATCCAATCAGCTTTTCTACCTGTCTTTCATAGGCAATTCACAAATTCTAACTTAAGATTTTAGATTCTAAGTGGTCACTTTTCCAAGTTCCAAATTTACACATTGAGAAATTGCATAGGAAGTTCCCCAAAAGGCCTTGAATGCTTCCCCCTCCTTGCCATAATGAAACTCTTCCCCAGTATTCCAGGCACCCAGAGGACTTTGGCGATGGAACCTGAGCACTGGGGCCAGAATAGTCATGTCCTTCATTTAAGCAAGCTACCATGATAGCTGTCCAGTCTCTTTGTAACTGCTAAGTGGCAGGACTATAGACATATTTCACTCTGTTGAGTCACTTAAATTCACAATCTGCCACCATCTGCTTGTTTTCTTGCCTTTGTTTTAGATCCTCTACCATGGTTGGTTAAAAAAAAAAAAAAAAAAAAACCAACTCCATCCCTTGTCATTGGCAAAAAGGAAAAATTAAAATAATTAGCTTTAGGTGGATGTATGTTCTGGGAGATTTACACATGGCGCCACATGGCTTCATTACTCCCGAATGGTCCTGAATTGCTTGGAGAGATATAAGATCTGTCAACAAGTTATTATGTATGCATGTGGGTTACATGAGGAAGAAGAAAACTAGAAGAGGCACTTCCTTTGGAAAGCTTTCCAAAGTCAGACCCACAGGAGGACAGAATCCTTAACCACTGTACCCTGCCTACTTGATATCATGATCAATATAGGAGCTGGACACTTTCAGGAACAAGCAGTAAGAGCAGGGAAGAGACGGGCAGGTATGGCAGATAGGAGGTGGATAGAGCGATGGGTTCAAATCTTGCCTCTTGAGTGATACAGATAAGCTACTTAACCTCTATAGGCCTCAGTTTCCTTATCTGTAAAACAAAAGGGGATTGGAGTAAATGGATCTCCCAACCAGTCCCAAATTCATACTCCTACATAAGAGGCCACTGGCAAAGCAATTTAAAGTTAATTATCCAGGTGGTGTCTTTGCATCTTGAAACACTCTGATTTGGGAGACACTTCAAAGACTTATGTCTCTTAAAATGTCACTTAAAATGTGACATTTTAAGAACTAAGCACAATCAATTGCTTCAGAATATACAACTGAGCTGTGCTCAGATCATGGAATCTAAGCCACCAAGACCAACCCATTCATGAATGAGAATCCCCTCCAGGCATCCCAGCAAGTGGATATCCAGCCTCTGTTTGGGGAACTCTAGAGACAATCAAGTGCCATCCCAGCCAGCTCCACATGCTAAGAAGATTTCATCATCATTCCATGTGTTTTTCAAGACTTTTATCATCTGATGTAGGATTACAGAAACAACATTTGAGAGCCAGAAGGGACATTATAAGTGACTAGTCCAATGCCCCCATATCATAGGTGACAATAATGAGAATTAAGTGATTTTTCCCAAATTCACACATGCAGATTCTTAGCCCTAAAAGAGGAAAGAATTTGAGGGACCAGCCACTAAAAGTCTCCCATTTCACAGATGATGAAACATAAGCCAAGAGGGTAAAGGGATGTGCCCAAGATCACATGTAGTAAGAGACAGGGACAGAACTGTAACGTAAGCATCTTGACTCCAAATTAATGATTTTTTTTTCTACCAGAATGCCTTCTACAAGTCTCTAACACAAATGTTACTACTAAGTGAAAGTTTTGTGAATGGGGTAGAAAGATTTCCTGGGACTCTCCCACAGAGGCTAGGGCAGATTTTCCTGGGATTCTGCCCCATGTTTATAGGTCTGGCATTGAAAGCCCTCCTTGGGCACTAGCTCAGAGGGTTGGTGTGGCTTCCTGTAACCCTGAGCATAAAAAGACCACGGGAAGTTCCAGTGATCCCCAAAGCTTCTGACCATGAACAGAAAGCATGACTAACAATGGGAAGCTGTGATGCCATCCCCCAACAGCTTTACTGAATGTCCTTCTATGACAAAAGAAACTTCCTTTGTCCAAGTGCTCTATGACCTTTTGCCCCAATACAGGACCTAAACTTCTAGAGCACTGGCCAGAATTGGGCCAAGTCCACAAGTGGCCAGTGAAATATACTGCACAACATCTATGAGCTGGATCCAAAACCAGGTAGAAGGATGAAAGCAGGTTGGATAGCTTCTGGGAAAACAGCATGGTATTTTTCTTAACACTCAAATTCTTTGATTGATGTTGGATTCCAGATCACAAGAATAGATTCTCAATTCCATCCCAGTAACGCTCAGATGCTCAGTTTTAAGATATGGTAGTGTCATATGTCAAGACATTTTATGAGAGTCCTTATGTCAAAAAATAATAATAATAATAATAAAACAAACACTATTGGCCCCCAGTTACCAGTGAAAGAGATCATGATTTGTTTGGAGTCTATGACATTTAACACTCAGATTCTTTGACTGATGTTGGGTTCTAGATCACAGGGACAGGTTCTCAATCACTGACACTGAGATGGTCTATCAGTTTTAAGATCTGGTAGCATGTTCCAATGTCAAGGCATTTTATGAGAGTCCTTATGTAAAAAAATAAAACAAACTCTATTGGCCTCCGGTTACCAGTGAAAGAGATCATGATTTGTTTGGAGTCTATGGCATTTAACACTCAGGTTCTTTGATTGATGTTGGGTTCTAGATCACAGGGACATGTTCTCAACCACTAACACTGAGATGGTCTATTAGTTTTAAGATATGGTAGGTGTTCTAATGTTAAGGCATTTTATGAGTCCTTATGTAAAAAAAATAAATTCTATTGGCCCCCGGTTACCAGTCAAAGAGATCATGATTTGTTTGGAGTCTGTGACATTTAACACTCAGATTCTTTGATTGATGTTGGGTTCTAGATCACAGGGACAGGTTCTCAACCACTAACACTGAGATGGTCTATCAGTTTTAAGATATGGTAGTGTGTTCCAATGTCAAGGCATTTTATGATTGTCCTTATGTAAAAAAATAAAACAAATAAACCATATTGGTTCCCAGTGACCAGTGAAAAAGATCATGATTTGTTTGGAGTCTGTGACATTTTAAGAACTAAGCACAATCAATTGCTTTAGAACATATAACAAGAGTTGGCAGTCTTGAAAAAGTAGGACGCCAAGGTCCCAACCCCTTCCTTCCTCAGGGTCGGGAGGTAGAAGGAAACAGGATCGTGCCAATGAAAACCAGCCCATGTGTCACCTTTGGCCCAGGTGCTATTGGCTGTGGAACCCTGATAACAGGGTACCCCGGAGCAGCAGCAGAAGAGGAAGAATTATAGGCCAAACTGCCATTTGTCCTCAAAGTGTGCTCCCTCTCCCTCCCCCAAACACCAGTCAATCACCTACTGACCCAGAAGGAAGAACAATACAGCAGTTAATGAATGGGAATTAACACTGCTTTGGTCTTTGGGTTACCTCTTGATGGCAGACTTATGGGTGAGCCAATTAACTGTCCATACCTAGGCTCGAGACTCATCTGCGACTTTCCCAGAACAAGTTAAATACATGTATATTTACATAAAATCACTTACTAATTCTCCCGAACCTATTTCCGGTCAGTAAATGCAATCCTGTTGTTCAGATGGTGTTAAAAATAATTGAGCTTCCTGCTAAATATTTCCTGATTTGAACCATTAACTTGCTCAGTGACCCACACTTTTATGGATCATCTAAAGCCCAACATGTCTGACTCACTCAGCATTCCAATTCTAGATAGTTAGATGGCATAGCACATAGACCAATGGAATGGGAGTCAAGAAGACGAATTTGAATTCTGTCTCAGACAAGTGGGCAAGTGACTGTCTGCCTCAGTTTATTCATCTGTAAAATGGGGTCAATAGTAACACCCTCTATCTGTATCAGTTTACCTCATTTGTAAGATGGGATTACTAACAGCCTATCTTTATTTGGTTATTTGGAAGTTCAACTGACAAAAAGATGCTACTATAAATATTATCTATTCCTATTCTTTTCCAAAATTAGTGATATTTTACTGTCTGGTCAAGTTATATCAATCTGTCAGCTCCATAAGAGAGCAAATCAAAGATCTGTAAACTTAAAATAACAACTAAACATAAAGTTCCAAAGCACCTTCCATAGATAAGCTTATTTAAGCTTCACAACAAATATAATTTTGCAAAATTCAGAGAAGCCTCTTCTCACAATGGTTCAAATACTAAAAATGTATCTACACTAGTTTAAAATGTAATAAGATTGAGGGATAGGGTGAATGAAACTAATATTTTTTAAAACATTTGAACATATAGGGTGATTCTACTGTCAACATGTCTGTTTCCATTTTGCAATAAACCCAGATCAGTGGCCACAGCTCCCTTCTCCTTCCCCTCTCCCAACTTTACATCTCTAGCCAAATAACAGTTAATTCAAAAAGTGCTGATCATTGAGAAATTGCATAATCCCAACCACCAATTTCTGTTGTAAAACACACATTACAAGTGAGGAAACTTAAGATAAAAAAAGGCAAAGTGCTTTAATGATGTGATCTAAGAAAAATGTGATGTTTTTTGAAATTGTTAAATGGTTGTTAATATCTTTTCCTAATCAGTCGTCCCAATGGCAGCCAAAGCCCCCAATCTGGGCTTGGGTTTGTCTCTCCTCCCATGGTTTGCAACCACTCAAACTGTGACTTTCCACTGCACGCCACAGAAAGGAAATTACAGGGTAGAGGAGCTGTAGCCGAGAAAAATAACCAGGGTTCTTAATGGAAAAGGGATTAGACAAGTTGTTCCATTTGGCCCCAGACTGCACAACCGGGATCCAGAGTGCAAATCAAAGGGGCCGATAACAGCAATCAACAAGCACTATTTAGCATCTATCTAATAAATAATAAATTGTCGGGACAATAATAAAACCCAAACTGCTTGGTTTGTTACAAAATGGAAAAAATTAACTATCTAGAGGCAGATAGGTGGCTGACTCAATCACTTAACACCTCCTAGCTGTGTGATCCTGGGCAAGTCACTTAACCCCAACTGCCTGAGCTAAATAAATAAATGAATGAATGGATGGATGGATGGATGAATGGATGGATAAATAAATAAATAAAGTGAAGTCAAATCAAATAAATAAATCATTTTCAAGGAGTACCTACTATGTGTGCATGACTACCTAGAATACAAAGTCAAAAGTTCCCTGCCCTCAAGGAGCTTATACTTTTCTGCAGAGAGACAGCATATTTGCAGATAAATAACTACGGAAAGCAGATAAGGAGTCTGAGGAGCTTGGGTCCAATCCCACTTTGAGGACTACTTTCTACCTCATCAGTAAAAAACTGAAAGGTTATGAGATTAAGTGGCCTCTGGGGTCACTTGAATTGATCAAGCAATAAACATTTTATTGAGCACCTCTAAGTACAAAGCCTGTATGCTTTTGTAATTTTTTTTAAAACAACCAATCTGAATCAATGACGCTGTGTAGACACAGCTACTTGGTAATGGACTTGAAAGTTACCCTAGAATATTCACAATCATCAGGCTCTAAAGGACTTACTGTGTGACCCATACTTCTGGAGGAACAGAGAATTCAAGGAGACACTCTCCTTCAAGGGCATTACTATTAAATTGGGGAAACGAGAGTTAGAGTCTTTTTTTTTTCCTAAATGCAATTGGACTTGCCCAGAGTCATAGCCCTAGTAAGTATCTGAGGTTGGATTTGAACTCAGGTACTCCTGACTCCAGAGACAGTGCATTAGCCACTTGGTTCCCCTTAGAGTGAGACATCTAGAAGAAAATAATTTTCATCAGTGGACGATGGCTCTCTGCTTCATCCCCTCCCCAATATAACCTTTCCATTTTATAGATGAGGAGGTATTAAAACTTGCAGTCACACATGTAGTAAAATGCTTAACCAAGATCCTAATGCTGTCACCATCTCCAGGCAAATCCACAGGTACTGTCTCAAGAAGGAACTATTTTGTTCCCAATGGCCAAATAAGAGTTCTGGAGAACTGGAAGCTAACATCTGTTTTATGGAAAATGACTGGGAATAAGGAGTCCTCCATAGAGGACCCAAAAGGATCAGCCCTATGTCACTCCTAGTTCTCAAGAGTAGAGAACTGGCAGTTTTCTAGAGAAACTGAATAAATATTTTTAAAACAAGCCATTTTGAGCAGATGATGATATCACCTCATTCCATGGAGCAGCTGCCATGGCTGTACAAAAACCCACTGGCGATGGCGTTTCATATTTTATGTAAGCCTTGATGGAATTACAGCTCGGTGATTCATCGTGGTCATTTACTCTGCATGTATATATTTTAGACTCATCAGGAAAGAGGTTTGTTTTCAGTTTTCCTGGGGATTTTAAAATAAACAGGGTCATAAATTTAGAGCTGGAAGAGAGCTGAGTCCAAGTATCTTGTTTGACAAGGGAAGAACCTGAGACTCAGGGGAGAGAATTGATTTAATCAGTGGGCCGAGGTGGTAAGAAGCAAAGGCAAGACCTACTCTTAGGTCATATGCCTTCATATCCACCCTTCTGGTTCCTTCCAGGACCCTGTTGACAAGCCCTCTAATACCATGACCAGATAATCCCTCAACCTTCACAATTTTGATGAACTGCTTCTTTTCCCTACTTGAGCCATGTCACCTGGGCTCTTGAGATCTCATATAACATCATTTCCTAAAACATCCCTTCCAAGATCCCCAACTTTGCAATGGTATCCTTGGGCCTCATCTTTCATCCTATTCTTCCTCCCCTCCCATTATCAGCTGTATGACCTCATCATGATCCAACAAAACTCATCATGATCACTAGAATTTTGGCCTTGAGTACTGAGTACAACTCCCCATCTCTTAAATGAACTTGACTTTATGCCCTATCTCAAGAATCACTGCAAAGAATTCCTCACCCATTACCACCAGCACCATCACCTCCTTAAGCCTTCACTTGCCCATAGTTATCAGATCTTGTCCTGCAACAGCTGATCAATGCATAAGAAAGTCAAGCTGACTGTATATACTGCAAATGCATGGTGTAAAATCTCAGCTCCTCCTCAATGTTCAGCAAAAGAATACTCTATTCTTTATCTCATATGCAATAACATTCTCCTCTGCTCTTCAAACCCTTGATACAAATCACACCTCACCTTAAAGTAAATAACTTATTCGTTTTCTCTCCTCCTCCCCTTGCTAAAGCTGGGCTCTTTCTCCATTTATGCCCTTGATCATGATCATTCCCTTCCCTCCTCTTCCTCTAGCAATCATTCCCCCTTTCAACCATCTTCTTTAGAAAGAAAAAAAAATAAATCATTACTAAAGAAAAAGGTAGATGAGGAATAAGGGGAAGGGAGAACAAAACTGAAAGGAAGAAGGAAGGGAGGGAGACAAGGAGAAAGGAAGGAAGGAAGGAAGGAAGGAAGGAAGGAAGGAAGGAAGGAAGGAAGGAAGGAAGGAAGGAAGGAAGGAAGGAAGGAAGGAAGGAAGGAAAGATGAACTAGACACTGGGGATATAGTTATTTTCCCAGACTAATAAGTTGTAGATATTTGTATATAGTGGAAAATTTCTAGTAATAACTTTCTGCACATGAAATAGCCTCTGAGCTCCAAGACACAGCCTAGCCTTCTAAGCCCTCTCTGTCTATACTTTTTGAATGGGTCTCAGAACAGTCAAGAAGAATTCAGGAGCCCAGCAGAACAGGCAGCTCCTCTGGAAATCGCATCTATTTTTGTAAAGGCCACCTCCAAACCGCCCAAAGCACTTTCAAAAGCCCATGGTGGGACTGCCCGGCATTTCCTACAAAAGAGACAAGCCTAAACCTTCCGTCCAGTCTGATGGTAACGCCCATGCCTTTTGTGGCAAGGAGCCCAGACAGGATGTAAGGGTTTAAGAGGAGGAGAAAGCACAGGCCGGCCGGCTGGCTGGCTCTCCTGGAAAGCAAGCCAGATGGAAGAGGAGAAAGGGAAGATATCAGTGGACAATAGCTCTGAGACCAGTGAGTGGCAGAGGTATACATCTTTAAATCTAACTTGAATCCTCACTTCCTAGAAAAATGCAAGATCCAAGGGCCTTTGGGGAACATGATAAAGATCTTTGATTTCAATAATACAGAGAAGACCTGGATGAATCTTAAGAGAGTTGTCTGAAACAGAACTGTCATAGCACAGCACACCAGAGTGTTACCAAAATACAACTGGAAAATATGTGACAAAACATAGAAAAGTACAATTGACCACAGATAATATTAATATAGATATAGATATAGATATAGTTTAGTCTTTGGGCTCTCAATCCACTCAGGCATGTTACCTCAACAACTGGCTATTCCATCATTCAATTCAATCCCATTCTACCTTACAAAAAGCACCAAGTGTCTTTGGATGCTAAAGATACAAAAAATAAAAACAAAACAAAAAAAACATATAGTTGCTGTCCTCCGGGAGCTTACATTCCATGGGTTCCATTCACAAAGCCCAAAGAACACAGGCTCAGAGACCTAGAATTCAATTAACACTGACTCATCCTGACCTTAGAAGGGGAAAGAGGTCTTCAAGGTCAATAGGTTCAACCCCTTCAGTTTACTGATAAGATAAGAGGGGACCTCCTCTGCCGAAGGCCAGGATAGAATAAGTCCATGAACAGAAAATCAGGTAATACCTGAACTTCTCCTCCCAAGTTGGGAAACTCAGAGCCAGAACCCAACCACTCACTCCATAGCATCTTGCAATCAGAACTGGAAGGAACACGCACCTATCTTTTCATTTTTCAGAAAAGAAAAGTAAAGCTCATGGAATTCATGTATTTATCTATCCATTGAACAAGTGGTTTATTAAGTGTTCATATACCAGACCCTCCATGAGGGGGTTATTAGAAGACAAATAGTGGGGAAGGGGAACATTCCACAGGAGAAACATGGAGCTTACGAGTAATACGAAACACATCCAAAAAGGACATGAGAGAAGGGGGACAGGACTAATAACTGGGGTGGTCAGGACAGGCCTTGAACAAATGGAAGCCAGGGATTCCAAGAAAACTTATAGGGAAAGGTCCATGTCATAGCTTGGAGGTAGAAAATGGAACCTCATGCCCAAAGAACAGCAAGGAATCCATTTTGGCTGTAACTCAGAGTACAGTATTCTACTGTACATAGTGTAGAACACTGTGTAATGATCCCAGACAGGCAGCCCAGGGGGCAAACTCAAGAGCCAGAACTAAATCCTATATCCCCTGACTGCAAATCCAGACCTTCCACTCCCTATACCATGCTATTAGTTTCCTTTGGAAATTTTTCCATTACTTTTTCCCCTTGGAAAAAAGTTTCAGTTCCAAAGCCCAAGCGCCCACAACAACAGAAGTCTGATCTCTGAAGGAGAATGCCTTGGTTCCTCAAGGCCAATACCTAGAAAGCCTTCCCGTGACAGGTGGTATAGCCCATTAAACAGCCAATTTTACAAGCGTTATTTTTGATGTCTATCTCCCCATGTCCCACCACATAAAATTCTTAATCAGGTTTTTTTTTTTTTTTTTTTAATGCTTTGTTATAGTATTCCACCCAAGGTCATTTCCTGGGTCTACAGTATTTTCTTCGAAAATAGAAAGCTTTGGTAATGTTTCCTGTAAGCTCCCCAGGTTACTTAATAACTACGACAGTTACTAAGAACAAGTTTCTCACAGGAGATCCTTGCATCCAGGACTTAATCTGAGCCCCATGATCACACTGGACCCAAAAGTTCAACTGGGACAAGTCCAAACTGCCCGAAGGAAAAAAAAAAAAAAGGTCTGTTTTCCAGTCTCTAACTAGCCCATGGTGTGGGAACGTTGGTATCAGTCTTTTTAAAAATCCACTATGTATTGAAATGGAAATGGGGGTAGGGAAAGAAGAGAGGAAGCCATATTTTTTTAAGGAAAGATTATAGGATCATTAAGTCCAACTTGCCCATTTTGCAGTTTAGCTACAAAATCTATGAATGCTAAATAATATACCCTACATTACATGATAGTGCCAGAATCTACACCCATAACCTGACTTCCAGAATCAGGTCTCTCTTCATTATTCCAGATTGACGCAAGGAAATTTGATTTCTGTAGTTTTCCCAGTCCCCAACACAGTCTATCTCCAAGGATGAGAAAGTTCATGCATTCAAAACAAAGCCAGTGACAGAGGACTGAATTTCTTCTCCAGGAGGCACCAATCACCTTTAAAAGAAGCAATCCAAGATGTCAACTATTCCAATGGATCCCAACCTCTGGGCTGCATTAGCTGCCCCAATGGGCATGGCTTCCTTCTACCAGACCATCAGCCATTTGGCTCTGTTTAATAGGTTCTCCATTTCAAATTAAAGCATCTATGTTCAAATCTGAACTCTGGACTTTTATCTCTTACTTCCTACCTGTGTAGCCTCTAAATCTCTGATCCTATAGTACCAGTTATCTCATTAAGTGGCTGGGAATAATAATTGTATTTACCTCCCAGGATTGTGGTGAGGATCAAATGAGATAAATATATATATAAATCTTATAAAGGCTAGCTCTTATTAGTTTAATGAAGTGAATAAATATTCCTAATCCTAATGTGCAGTTAGAAGATATTAGTAAATATTATCGTAAAGAAACACTGCAAATGCATGTGGAAGGCAGTCTAGACTTGTAGAGGAAAACCCACTGGAACACCTTTGGGAAACTGTCATGTTCCTGGAATGATCCCTAAGCTTCTCCCTAAAACAAATGTTCATCTTTTTAATACCAATATTCTCCCAGTGGATTTATATCAAATGAGATAATACATATGAAGCCTTTTTCAAACCTTAAAAGACAAATGTTAGCTACTTTTAATGTTTTTGTTTTATTTATTATTATTATTATTATTATTATTATTATTATTATTATTATTATTCCACAGCTGAGTCATAGAAAGCTAAAGTCTCTAAAGATGAGGGCAAAAGAATGGGATCATGATAGATATTGTGGGGAGCAGCAAACCATCAATACAGAGTGACAAGAGAAGGGCAGAAAAACAATCATTTGGTCAAATACATAAGCAAAAACAAAGATGAGCCAATCAGGCTGTAAGAGTGAGACTCAACCAATGGCCTGTCCATAGCCAGAGAGAGGGAAAGAAAATCTGAGTAAGGGTATCAACCCCACCAACCAAATCCCATGGAGGTGAATCACAGGAGACTGTTAATTAGGGAGCAATTTTGCTCACTACCTGCCTGGAAGATATGCTTTTATTGATGAAGAGACTTCAAAACTACCAGAATTTTAGTCTTTTCCCAAAGGAGACTAATAGTATAGCTAACATTCTTTTTTTTTTTTAATAGCTTTTTATTTACAAGATATATGCATGGGCAATTTTTCAGCATTGACAATTGCAAAACCTTTTGTTCCAACTTTTTCCCTACCTTCGCCCCCATCCCCTCCTCCAGATGGCAGGTAGACTAATACATGTTAAATATGTTGAAGTATAAATTAAATTCAATATATATATACATGTCCAAACAGTTATTTTGCTGTACAAAAAGAATCAGACTGTGAAATAGTATATAATTAGCCTGTGAAGGACATCAAAAATGCAGGTGGACAAAAATAGAGGGATTGGAAATTCTATGTAGTGATTCATCGCCATCTCCCAGAATTCTTTCTCTGGGTGTAGCTGGTTCAGTTCATTACTGCTCTATTGGAACTGATTTGGTTCATCTCATTGTTGGAGATGGCTACATCCATCAGAATTGATCATCATATAGTATTGTTGTTGAAGTATATAATGATCTCCTGGCCCTGCTCACTTCACTCAGCATCAGTTCACGTAAGTCTTTCCAGGCCTTTCTGAAATCATCCTGTATAGCTAACATTCCTATAGGGATCTCAGAAATTTTTAAATGGGTACTCATATAGAACATGTCATGAACTGAGCTTTACTGGTGATGTCCCTGGCCCTCCTACCACTCCCTCCAATTAAAAAACAAAACAAAACAAAACAAAACAAAACAAACAAAAAAAAAGTTCAGAAAGATATTATGTCATATACTCTGTGTCTATCTAGCATTATGTACTTAAGCTTTTTATATATTGTCTCCCTCATTAGAATGTAAGCTCCTTCCAGGAAAGGATTGTTTTTGCTTTGTATCCATAGCATACATTAAGTACTTAATAAATGTTTGATAAGAGTGTGTGTATATGTGGATACCTAATGATTCAATACTAAAGTTCAAGAGACCAAACACTGACTCTATCTATTATGGGCCAGGTGGTGGGGGTTCCAGACATAAAAAAATGAAAGTGTTCTCATTAATGATCAAGAAGAGGGCAGCATCCTATAGTAGAAGCCCTTCTAAGCAATTTTGTGTTTAAAAACTTGTGTTTATTCTATATGTGCTTGTAAGATGTACAATTCAAGGGCACAGGAAACGTTTTTTAAACTCTGCACAATGCCTAGCACATAACAGGAACTTAATAAAAGCTTGTTGACTGATTGGCTATAGTATCAAAAGAACTGGATCATAATCCCAACTCTTCCAACCTGGATAAATAACTTTTCACTGTAAAGTGTGGATCTAATTCTCTATCAGACTAAAAGCTTTTTGTAGAACAGGTAGGACTTTTCTGTGAGCTCTTTCTTAATATTTTTTCTTTTATGAGTATTTATATTAATATACAAATAACTGTATTGCAATAAAGTTGATTTTCCTTTGCAATCTATATTTTAATTTTTTGCACTGAAAACCATTCTTATGAGAAGGGGTTCCTGGGGTTTCTCAGACTGCCTGCCAAAGGGTTCCTGGACCAGAAAAAGGGAACAATCTCAGGTCTGAACTTCAAACTCTGTGAGGACTATCTTGTAAACTTTTTTCTTCCTCTGAAGCCCCAATTAATAAAAGCCTATTGAGTGATCAATATTAACTCAGTATTATTACACAGCACATTAAAGTTTGCTGATCAAAATGAGGCTTGATGATTTTGCAGCAGCCAAGTCCCCCCACTCTGAAAAAAAAATCCCAATGGAGAGGGAGAAGGGAGAAAGTAATGCCCAGCCACAAACCAGACGAGCCTGATCCTATCACTGCAATCAACTCTGTGACTTGAGTGCAGAAATCCTTTCTGACCATCTGGAGCCAATCCCGGCTGCAGGCCAAACTCAGCGATTCTTCTTCCCAGTAAATGACAACTTATTCACTGCCACGTTGCTTACACACAGCCGGGGGAGCACCTCATCTCCTACCCAAGGATTCCTGGGAGTTTTACAGATGCTGGAGAAACAAAAAGTACTTCCAAATTCAAGAGGGGGGGGGGGGGATAGTTTTCAATAATCCACTGAGCACTAATCTTGTCACTGGTGAATCCCAGTCGAGAAAACCACAAGGGAGGAAGAAGCATTTTATGGGGTGTGATCTTGTTTCATAGGCAGAGACAAACTACCTGAGCTTCAAAGGTCCCCGGGTTTATAAAAGCCAGCCTTCAGCCCCATACAAAAATGAAGCTCGTGAGAGGAGTGGAGGGTCACGTTTCAGACCTCCAAAAGAGACACTCGGGAGCTCTACTGCAATTTCCTGGGGTCAGTACCCTGCTGGGACTGCCTGGACTCCCTATAAATCAGTGAACTTGAGCTTGAAAGCAAATGGAACTGAGTCTGTGCTTCCCCCACTCCAACCTGGAAAATGCCTCATCTTCAAAGGGAGGCCCATGCCTCCGTAACTCATCAAAGTTATGACAAAGTCAGAGGAAGGACAGAGGGCGGCAAAAGGGACTAATGATGGAGAACTTAAAGTGCCAGCCGTCTAGAGAGGAAAAAAAAAATTGACCCTGGAAAGGAGTTGAAATCTCACCCCTGGAAACAGGAAAAAAAAGTCATTTCTGACAATTCTGTAGCCTTGAAAAATCCATTGAGACTTGAGTTTCCTCATCTGAAAAATGAAGAGGTCGGATTATAAGGACCTCTGGGGTCTCTTTTGTTCCAAACTTGTGGCCCTTGAATTAATTTAAAAATAACAATAAGCCAAATTTAAAAAAATAAAATAAAAATAACAAGAGCTTCCTAAGAGGCCTCTGATAAAAATGAGAATAAATTTAGAAAATCTACCAATCACTTATTGTACCAAATCTCAAGGACATGAGTCAACTAGGCAATAATGATTTCCCAAGAGGCCAGTTTTCCAGTGGAAGAATGTCTACCAGCAACTCCCAGGGGGCCTTCCTGACTAAAAGAAACTCTCAGGCCAGGAATTAGGATGACATGGGGACATGGAGGCAGAGTAGTATGGTGGAAAGAGCATTGATTCTGAAGATAAAGGACTTAGCTTCAAGCATGACTTGATGTGTGATCTTAGACCATTGTTTTCACCTCTTCAGAGGGAGATAGATTAGATGTTCTTTGACGTGTTTTCCAGATCTAGATCCAAAATATTTTTTTCATTTACATTGGGAATAAAAACTATATTGGCCGATTTCATGATCAAAAAAAAAAATAATGAAATTTACTAAAGGGAGTAAATTCAGTGTCCTAACTTTCTTCTCCTTACATTGATATTTCAGTTTTTATGCATTAACTGGTATTAAATAAACAAACAAATAAATGAATGAAGAAGGAAGGAATAGAGGGAGGGAAGGAGGGAGGGAGGGAGGGAGGGAGAAAGGAAGGAAGGAAAGAAGGAAGGAAGAAAGGAAGGAAGGAACAAAAGGAAAGGGAAGGGAAGGGAAGAAGGAAGGAAGAAAGAAAGGAAGGAAGGAAGGGAAGGAGGGAAAAAGGGAGGGAGGAAGGGAGGAAGGAAGGGAAGGAAGGAAGGGAGGGAGGGAGAAAAAGACAGATAATATAGATAGATGAAACAAAATATCTTTCCATGCAAGAAACTTACTTTTGAAATTAAAAATCTTTGGATTTGATGTTACATTGTCATCACAGGAGAGACCTTACTGTTTAGGATACATAGATGCACAATGGAATTGCTTACAAAGGACCAACAAGTATAAAATTCCATTTTAGGCCATTAAGATTCCAAATAATAAAATCATTACAAAGTAAACAATGGTTCCCATCTCATAGATGAGTAAATTGCTTCCTAGTAATACTTTGCAGGAGGATAGGGGCTTTTTTGATCAGCTGTGAAGGCCTGCTTAGGTGCTTGTGTCGAGTTTCTTAAGATTCATGAATAATGTGAAGCCAATCCAAATAGCACTCACTCTGAGTGGGTGGGAAAAGATAGGAGTTGTGATCAGGGCAAAGTGATGAGCGCTCCCTCCACACACACAGAAGTAGGGCTGGAGAATCAGCTTGCCTCTCTATCCACTATACCACACTCTCTAAGAAAGGAGAAGGGGAAAATGTGAAAAGTAGCAAAGTACTTTTTGAAGCCATCTTCCTTCAAAATATGTCAAGAAAAAGAAAGTAGAAAATGGAAAATAGCTGAAAAGGGCCAGAGCTAGCTAGAAAGAATGGGAAAGGGTTTGTGGATTTTGTTAGGAGTTGGATGTTTTTCTTTGGCAGGGAGTGGGAAGGAATAATTTTTGTTCTCATTTTCCCTGTAAATATAATTTTAATGGAATGGCCAAATCAATTCCATATTTTCAAAATGATACCAATAATTTCATGGAAGGAAGGGAAAAAGGAGGGGAGACATATTCTCTTCTTCTCCCTATATTGTATCATTCCTCAATGTCTGTCCTCCCTCTCTCTTAAGCCTTCTTTTCTTACTTCTTTCAAAGAGTTAAAGAAGCAACATCTATGGGAACTGTACTCAGTTTGTTTCCATCAAAAATCAAGTAGGAGAGTAACTGAAGCACCCAGATCACTGATAAAGGAAAAATCCTAAACATATTAAAAGAAAGAAGATGATTTAGGGGTTGGAGAACAGACATCCCCCCTCCCCCCCCCCCCAGAAAAAAAACAGGGGAGAAGGAGGGCTTGGAGGCATCCTGCCAACCCTGGAAAAGGAAAAAATAAATTCACAAACAGCTTGCAAACCAGGGGGCTGACAACTTAATTGTTGCCCAGTCCTACAACAGCCCAGGGTAAGTCCTTTATTGCACATAAAAATAAACTCTGGAAAAAAAAAAAAAAACTTCTGAACTTCCAGGCCTGAACTCAACCTTTGAGTACCACAAACCCCAAGCAAGCAGCCCAGCTGGCCAGGGAGGCAGGCACCTGGGCATCGGACAACATCACTGACCCAGGCAGCCATGGATGACCTGACTCATGCAGCTTGGGTCATTACGCCAAGAGCAATCCTGGAAAAGAGATCAGAGCTTGATCCTTTTGGTTCCATTACCCACACAGCTCTTCCCCCCCTCCCCCCCTCCTTTTTAAGCAGGATTGTGTAACTTGTACAAACATAACTATTTCCTGTCCACGGAACAAAGCCATTTAATGAACTGGAGACCGTTACTGAGATCATTTAGGGGAAGAAACCAAGCAGGCCCCAGTGAGCATAGAGTACCTTCAGAAGAAATAAAAGAAAGCATAAAATATCCTTCTCTTGCCGGAGGACAACCACTCTGGGCACCTCATGCCCTCACGAAACCAACAAAAACCATTAACATGAAAGAGATTGGCCTCCAGATCTATCCCAGACTTGCTATCTCCATTCCCAGTGATACAGACAGAGAGCTGGAAAGGACCCTGAAGATTGAACCCAAGCCCCATTTCACAGATGAGACATCTGAAGTCCCAGAAATCCAGACTCCCAGTGACCAAGCAGGCTTCTAAACCAGGATATGAACCCAGTGCCTCTCGCTCCAAATCCCGCCTTCTTCCTGCTTGCCTAGGCTGACACTCTTTGTTATTAAAAAAAAAAAAAAAATTGTTGAAATGACCTGATACAGAACGAAGGAAGCAGAACCTGGAAAAATAATATACACAATGACTATCACTATGTAAACAGAGAAAACACAGAAAGAAAAGGAAACTTGCCTATTTCTAAGGACTCGATTTGTCCACTAAGAAGAGAAATGAGAAGGGGAAGCCCGTATCTCTGCATGCACATGTGTCCATATTTATGCATGCATGTGTATATAAACAGAATTCATAAATGTGCCTATATTTATATAGATTTCACACACACACATAATCCACAAATATGCATGTCTCCTATTTATATGTAGACACATGTAATACAAAATTTTGCCCATCTCTGTGTATATATGTGCATATATGTACATGTAATGCAAATACACATATGAGCATGTAGGTAGTATGTAGGTAAGTAAATACACATGCATTTATTTAAGTATATACATATGTAGATAGGTGTAGAGGTAATACAATATGTGTACATATGTGTGATGTACAGTGTATGTAGATGTGCACGCCGGTACCTATTTATACAAACATGTATGTGTGTGTGCACAATGTTTATATGAGTCGCCATGTCTAACATATAAAGCACCTTGTGCCTTAAAACAGTGTTTTATATGTTGTGCGCACACACATACACACATATGTGCATATATGATACTCCCATGGTCATCTATTGTACTGGGTACATATAATGCACAAATGTGTGTATTTATGAACACACAAATACACTGCTACATACACAACATCTAAATAATATATAATATTATATATATATATATATATATATATATATATATATATATATATATATATATCCCCATATTTAGATGTTGTGCATGTATTCATTTATGTGTGTATGTGTTTGGGTGTGTTGTATATGTATGCTTATGTACACATGTATATGTAGGGTGTGTGCTTGTGAGTATATGTACAATGCTACACAAATACACATATGACTGTGCATCTGTGGAGGGGAAAATGTTAAAAGAGAAAAAATCAGCAAAACAAAGAGATATCAATCATTTTTAAATGAGTAAGACTCGACCAGTTTAAAAGAATAAACAAATTCAGCTGGCAAGAACTCAGGGCGTTTGTCTGTATCGGCTCTCAGCTACTCTCCGCTGAGCCTGTCCCCAGGACAGAGCACTGCAGGAAGAAGGGGGGGGAAGACAGCCGTGTCCTTTCACACCATCACCTATGGTAAGTTTCAGCCCAGCCCTTATAAAATCCCTTTAGCTTCTCAGCGTTGGCCCTGCCCCGACGCTAACCCTTCTACCCTGAGATGAAAGGAAATAATAGAAACCACACGGAGCAATTTCACGTATACATGTAACTGCCCCATCACTCACGATCCAATAAATAGACAAATTCCAAAAAGTCACAAATCAGAATCAGAATACAATGGCAATCCAACCGAGGACAAGATATCAAGCTTCTAATTTAATTTAACATGTATATGTCCAAATAATAACGCTGCCTTACATTCATACCATCTACTTCCCTCACTCTCAAGGTCTGGAGCAATGGAGGGAAGATTTTTTCCTGCTCAAGAAGTTTCAATGGCTCCCTATTCCTTCTAGCATAAAATATGAACTCCTCAATTTGGCATTAAAGCCCTTGACAGGGTCTCCTTACACCAGGGCTCCTCAAACTATGGCCCGCGGGCCAGATGCGGCAGCTGAGGATGTTTATCCCCCTCACCCAGGGCTATGAAGTTTCTTTATTTAAAGGCCCACAAGACAGTTTTTGTTTTTACTGTAGTCCGGGAGGGACAATGAACTGGCCCCCTATTTATAAAGTTTGAGGACCCCTGCCTTACACTAATAACTCCCCCTTAGACATTCTATATTTCAAGTCCAGCGTCTTGCATATGAGAAGTCTTGATGAATACTTGTTGAATGAATGAAACTGAAGAAACTCAACTTCACAATAAATCAATAACTATTTATTAATAGTTTTTTTTTAAGCACCACTATGTGCCAAGCATTGTGTTAAGCACTGGGCAAACAAAAAGAGGCAGAAAACAATTCCTACTCTAAAGGAGGTCACAATCTAAAAGAATGATACAATAGTCAACGACAGTAACTGTAACTAATAGCTAGAACTAAAAAGTATCAAAATATTTTAAGCTCATGAACATTAGATTAAGAATCCCTGTATTTCATTATGCTTTAGAACCCTGAAAAAATGCCAGCTCTGAAGAGGGAGAAGTTGGGTTCAAATCCCCCTTGAATGCTTATTACCTCTGAGAGAAAAAGATACTACATTAAAGAAAGGCCCTTGAACCCAAAGTGCCTACATTCAAATTTGACCTCTCCCACTTATTACTCACACAACCCTGGGAAAGACAATTTTCTGAGATTATTAATACTTATTACTGATTTTGATAAATTAGAGGTGAATTGTATGATCTCTATAAATGCAGTTTTGTACATTTTTTCCCACCCAAAAAATATGTAGTCACGGGGCTCAATTTCCTCCAATGCATAGCCAAATGAGCATCTGTATTAATGCAAAAGGAAAATAAAAGCCAGAGTAGATTCAAATCTGAGACAGCAAGTGGGAAGAACATGCCCTTTTGCCATAATCCTTCACAAGCCATCCAGCCCTCTTCAGGGACATCAAGGCCCTGCCCACCCTGGAGACGAGAGAATGGGGTTCAATGAATTTCCCATTTAAAATCCAGCAGCCCTTCTCTTACCATCCCCTACGTTCAAAGGACTGTGTCAATGTAATTCTTCTGCAGAGAAAGCGTGGGTATTATAAAGTGAATTGTCCCAGCTTGCCTTTCACAAACGGAGGTCTTTCAGGTTCTCCCCTCTTTCGGGGAGTAGGGTAGGGGGGTTAGAAAGCAGGACCGTGCAAATAACATGCCTTTAATGAATGTTCTTTGACAGGCCGACACTGAACACACTGGTCCAAGAGGACCCATGACTAAGAGAAATTGACGACTTCCCATGATTCTGTCTTGCACTGGAATACCACTGAATATCATTATATCCCCAGAGGAATCTTCAATAAAAAGGAACCCTGGGGTGAACAATCCAGGTTAAAAGAGAACAGAGAGTAAAAAACAGTGAAAGATTAAGGCCAGCCTCCAACAAATCTCCCCCATGAGTAATAACTCCAAGCCCTGCAGGAGTCTAAGTGGATTTAACTCACAAGAGGCAGAAATGGCTGGGGAGGGAGGATGGAGAGAGGGAGGGAAAGGGGAAGGTGTGAGAGAGCAAAGAGAAGCTGAACTGCCCCCACTCCCCCCATCTTAACTGACCCCAACTTATCTGATCCAGGTTCCAGGTCACTCAAAGGCATAAAAAGTCTCAGTACTCAGATTTGGTGGCTTTCTGATGATAACACTAATGACCTTGTTCTCTATCCTCTAATGACCTGACACAGCTAGATGGCACAGTGGATAGACAGAGCTGGAATCAGGAAAAGCTGAATTCAAATCGAGCCTCAGACACTTACTAGCACTATAATCCTGGACAAGTCACTTAACCACTGCCTACCTCAGTTTCCCCATCTGTAAAACAGTGATAATAATAGCACCTACCTCCCAGAGATGTGAGAATGAAATGAGTAAATACCCATAAAGTGCCTGATACATAATAAGCAGTTATAAATGCTTATTTCTTTCCATCTCCTGTGGAGATGAGGTTGGGAAGGAAAGGGGGAACGGACATGGAATTGTATCCTTATTCCATATCCTTGCTGGGCAAACTAAATCTTCAATGACTCAGGACTGCCTCTTTTCACCCCACAAAGGAACATAAAGAGTGCTGGCATTAAGATGCCTTAATTAAGATTAAGACTTAGATCAATCTAACACAAAAGTTCCCCCCCCCCCCCGCCCAAATATCTCTTAGAGACAGGATAGTAAAAGACAGCAGGTCCATGATCAATGGAGTGGTTTAACTCAATGGGACAACTCAGAGTATTTTCCAAATACTCCAAGGAGTCTCAGGATGAAAAGGCAACACCAGGGAATGTTGGTTCCTTAAGAGATCATACATTTCCAATTGAGAGGTCATAGGATCTGGAGCTATGCAGGCCAACTCTCTCATCATTTGACAAATAAGGAAACTGAGGTCTAGAGGTTACACAAGTGTTTTGATTTGCTATGGTTTTTTTTGCCTTTTTTCCCTTTTTTTGGGGGAAAAAAAGGCTATGAATCACACTTCATTCTCCAGATTCAGTTGCCATGTTTGTGCTGCCTTATTCCATCCCTATGGCTCTCTTCTCCCTATACTAAGTTCCTTCTCCAACCTCCTTTTGATGAAGGCCCAAATCAGCCAAGCTCCATTGGTGGATTTGACTTTGACACCCTGCCAACATGTGGATGCCCTCAGCGGGACTTCAGCTCTCTTGTATGTGTTGTCTTTCCCTTCATAATATCAGCTTCTTGAAGAAAAGGCTGCCATCTCTTTTGCTTATATCTGAATCCAATGTTTACTTATCCCAGTGATACACAGTAAGTACTAAATAAATGCTTGTCTGCTTTTTGACTAATAAGTGACCTAGACAAAATTTGCAAATTTTTCTTCTAATTACTCACGCAGCACTTTGTCCAGTGTCTAGCACAGACTAGGTGCCTTCATGAATGTTTAATTGACTGATAGTACACTGCTGGTAAAAAGATTTATCCCCAAATCACAGAGGCCTGGAACTCAAGTTCCTTAACATTAAGTCTTACATTCTCTGTCCCCGATCACATGACATACAGTCAGGGCACATGACAAGTTAAGATTGTTCAATAGTCTTTTGGTGGGGAAACAAGGAAAAGCAAGAAGGCAAAATCACAGATGATCCAACCACTAGGAGGAATCGCTTTACATACTGGATGAAAGCATCTGAAAGCAAACAGCCTGGACAGGCTTGAACGATGAACCAAATCCAATAAGACAATACAACAGATGAATAAATTTAAGTCCCATTCTCAATTTAAAAAGAAAATCAATAGTACAAGTACAATCACCAAGCCTAATATTTTAAACACACACACACACACACCAGGTATTTATTCTGTACCTATAACCTCCCATAATATAAGAGTTGAGCAATCACTAATGGCCTCAGTAGGTCTAAAGGCCCAAGTGTCCAGGTGATGAACACAACCATTGAAGCCAAAGTCAATCTCCCAAACCCCTCAGAGCTGGAGGGGGAACCTTCTCAAAACCCTATTCATTCTGTTTTTCTACCTAAATTGCAAATCCCCATCCCACTCCCCCCTCTCCCCCCATCCCGGGCAAATAAAGGGACTCCAATGGTTTCTGGGCCCTAGTGGACAAATGCTCTCCCCCTTCCTCCCTGGCTGAGGAGAAAATCCATTCAGCAAAGCCTGAAGGGAGCTAAGGATCTGATCACAATGCTTGGGTTAGTCTAAGGAACCGAGTCTGCTTATTATTTTTGTTATGAATATCATAGTCACCGACAACCAGAAATCTCAGTTTCTCTTCCCTGGAATTCTAATCCCGGATTTCACTCCCTCTTGTTCTGTCCCCGGGGATCACAAACCTAATCCCTCTTCCAAATGAGTCTTTCAGATCTCTCCTTTCCTCATCTGAAAAGTGAGAGAACTGAACTAAAGAATGAAAATAATAATAATATGAATAATAGCTACCAATAGCTGGCAAAGCACTTTGCAAACCTGGTCCTCACAACTCTAGGAGGTAAACAGGTCACAGAGAAGGGTTCAACAGCCAAAGAGCATCACTGGTATCCTCATATTGGGGAAGAAAAAATCTAGGCACAAGGGCTTTGAACCTGGGATCAAAGGACCTCAATTTTTTTTAAATAATTATTTTAATCTAATAAGTTTTCTTGTTAATAAATACTATGTATTATGTTTTATACATTGAAAAAAAAAAAAAACATTAGTTGAAGGAGCTAGGTAACAGAATATAAGCCAAATTCAGGAAGAGTTGAGTTCAAATCTAATGAACCTTAAAAGAAAATTTTGATAACTATTTTAATCTAATAAATTTCCTTGGTAATATTGTTATATTTTATGCATTGAAAAACATTAGCCAAAGCATCTACATGACAGAGAGGAAGACTTAAGAGTAAGGAAGAGCTGGGTCAAATCCAATGAACCTTCAAAATATATTTTTGATGAGTATTTCAATCTAATAAATTTCCTTGATAATATTATCTGTTACGTTTTATGCAATGAAAAACATTAACCAAGGCATCTAAATGACAGAGAAGAAAACTTAAGAGGAAGGAAGAGTTCAAATCCTGACAAAGTTACTTTGGGCAACAGCCTCAGTTTCCTCATCTGGAAAACAGGTACAATAATAGCACCTACCTTCCAGGATTCTTGTGAGAATGAAATAGGAATGAATACACATAAAGACTTTTGTCAATCCTAAAGCACCATAAAATGTTAATTTGTAGAATTTGAGTTTAATAATTTTTTATTAAGAATATGATATGTAAATTTAATTTTAAGTTTAATTTTAAAATCATCCAATAAACTTCAATTTATTCAATTGGATGATGATGATGACAATGACAACAAAAGACAATGTCATCAGCTTCACCAAACTGCTAAAGGGACTTTTATGAGCTCCCAGATGTAGATCCTGGCTTTTGAAACTGGGTCACGGCCCAACATGGTGTTTTAGAACTGAATGTGAGTCACAACATTATGGCTTATTATCAGTAAATGTTTGATAGGTATACCTATACCTCTTTTACATACCTATATAGCCAAAGTCACATAAAGTTTAAGAAGCTCTGATATAGATGAAGAGCTCCGAACAAATCAAGCTCATCTTTGCGGAGAATCCTATGGACAAGAAATACCAAGGATGAGAAAGAACAGATGAATTGGAATAAAAGGGAGGAAAAACACTGGAACAATTAGAATTGTCCAAACTTGAAATGAGCTTCCTGAGGAAGCACAGTACCTGGCACATAATACAAGCTTTGCAAATGCTTACTGACTGACTGAGTGATTGATAATGGGTCTCTACCTCAACAAAAGTCTCAACATGAAGGATGGATGGCCATTTCTTGGCCTTGCTCTGCCATGATTTAGACCAAATGCCCCCCTTCTGAGGTACACTGCTGGATCTGAAAGTCTGTGAAGACCGACATCTCTGGGAGCACAGATCTCCCATGTGACATCATAGAAGCCATTTTGATTCACGTACATATTCTGAACAGTCTAAACAACCACTATTGGTGACCAATGCCATCCCAAGTTTCATTTTCTTTCATCAACTTCTAGTGAACGGACCAAAAATAAATATTTTTGAAAAGGTCTGGTACCTAGGAGAATCATCAATTCTCAGCCCTCCCCCCACCCCCCAAATTTGGTTCTGTATCCCAGGCCAATGAACCACTAGAAGACTTTCAGTAAACCACCTCCTCTCTATCTATCTATCCATCCTTCCTTCCTTCCTTATCTTCAAAATGAGATTAATAAGGAGACTAGAGATCAGGAAGATTGAGGCAGATAAGGGATGCTAAGCGGTTTAGCATTATGTAACAGTCAGTTATTATGTAATAAGGTAAGACCCAGACAGCTAGTCAGAGCTTAAGAAATCTGGTGAGCACCAGAGGCTGGTCAGGCAAAGAACTGGAAAGATTCTATTTCATTACCTCCAAATGGACTCTCCTGAAGGGCCCCCGCCTCAAAGCCAGGAAGGCCAGACTCCAAAAGCTCCCGAGGGTCCCAGGCAGCCCGCCATGACTATGATGGCTGCCAAGCTAGAGTTGGTCAACATGGACAGGCTCAAAACTCACTGTATTTTTTATAGAAAGTCACCCCCAATCTCTCCTCCTGACTAGGACTTGAAGAAAATTGGGCACATTGGGGTCTTCTCATGGAACACCTTCTGGGGAAATCTAGGAGTCTGACATTCTGATATGTTCCTTTTTCTAACAGACTCAGTAGGAAGGATCCAAGGAAACTTAATGGGCATGGTACTGGTTTTTGTCTTGATAACCAATCACCTGGCACCTAGTAGATGCTTCATAAACATGAATAGCTAAAGTGATTGTTGTTTTCTGAGACATTGAATGTTCTAAGTAAAGTACTATCATCAATGGCTTTTACAGGAAGGAAGAATTTTTTTTTTCCATGCCTATAGGATGGAAGCAGGTGACCAAGAGACTGAAGATTGTCCTGAAGCCTTCCACAATTCAAAAAAAAAAAAAAATTAAATCTATGCCAAAAGGTGGGAAAAAGAGCCAGCCCACTTTTAAGTCCCAGGGAAGCACGTATCCCTAGAAGAACTAGCATCCGTCTGGCTCAATGGAGGGAGGAGACATGAGATTTGGGGTCAGAACATTCAAGACACAAAACTTTATCTTAACTTCACACATATAAATGATAACAATATTGCCAGGCTTCTCAAGAGGTAGGGAAAGGACAGGAGGAGAAAGAGAACTTAGAATTCAAAATTTCTTTTAAATTAATGCTAAATAATTTTATATGTAACTGGGAAATATTTAACAAAATGAAAAAAAATTAAAAATAAAAACAAATGTGCTTTAAATAAACAGCTACCACTCACTTACCACCTCCTCCTCCTTGGCTTTCAATCTCGTAACACAAGGCTGAAGTGAATGACTTCTACTTGAAATCTAGAATCTTATGAAAAAATCCACTTCCAGTAAAGTCTACAAGCCTATGTGATTATTTTGTGCCAGAGGGCCACAAAGAAAGGCCAAAAAGTAAATAAATAGATGATGAAATAAATTAAAATCCTGCCCTCAAGACTCACATTCTAATGAAAGATTAACATGTAAATGTGGGAAAGATATTTACAGGATAAACTGGGGATCACCTTAAAGGAAAGTCTCAGCATTAAGGCTGATCAGGAGAAAGGAAGGCTGTAGAATCAAAGAATCTCAGTCAAGGGGGATTTCTGTGGTCATTCGGTCCAACCCATTTCCCCCCTAACCATCCCTGGCCCACCACCTATCACACACCAGCCATCATTTTCCAAGGCAGCTCATCACCCAGGTGACTTTATGAGTATTTCCTTGATTGGATGAATTCTAAAAGTTGTGAACCAGGGGAAGCCACTCTCTACCCTCCACAATCTCCTTCCAGGGCTAAATCCCCCAATTCTAATCCTAAACTATCTCAGCTGTTTCTCCTAAAGAGCGCCACATCTCATCTTCCTCAAGACCTTGGTGAATTCTCAAAGAAGCTTAGGAGGCCATCCTCAGTAAGTAGCTACTGCCAGAAATGGGAGGATTTAAGATCATCTCAAACAGGAAAAATGGAATAAAAGCTAAACAATCTTAACATCATCCATCTGCATCCAGAGAAATTTCCACATATTATTTATGAATTAACTCTCAAGACAATCTTGTGATGTAGTCACCATTGTACCCATTTTACAGATGAGAGAAGCAAGGTTGTGATTCAGCCAGGATCATTCTATTAGTATCAAAAGCAGATCTAAAAACATCCTCTTATCTCTTTTACAAACGTTTTGCAGAAAGATACTAAGAAGTCATATGTTCAGAGCTAAGGGACATTTAGTCTGACTCCTCATTTTTAAAATGAGGAAAGTAAAGATCAGTGTGGTTAAATCACTTGTTCCATCAGTAAAGGACAGAGGCCAGATTTTAATTGAGGTTGAACTGGAATTATGCTCAGTTCAATCAACATACTCCACCTACAGTTCAATGAAAGGGTCTAAGAATCTAACACTGAAAGGGACCTTAGAGAATACCTAGTCAAGGGTTCTTAGCCTGGGGTCCGTGAATTCATTCATTTATTTATTAGTTTTTGACATTTACTTTTATAAGATTTTGATTTCCATTTTTTTTCTCTCTCTCCCCTCCTCCCTGAGATGAAGTCATTTTTTAAAAAAATATTTTGATAACTGTATTTCAATATAATTGGTTTCCTGTGTAAATCCGTGTGCTTTATTTTATGCATTTAAAAACACAGCTTTGGGGCAGCTAAGTGCTACAGTGAATAAAACCAGCCAGAATCAGGATGGCCTGAATTCAAAACTAGCCTCAGACACAGTGTCACCCTGGGACATTCCCTCCCCCCCCCCCAAAAAAAAAAAATGCTCTTGACAGGCTGACAGACTTTACCGGACTATCACCAAGTTCCTGATCTAGTCTAAGCCTTTCACCTTACAAACAAATTATTCAGTTGTCCAGAGTTGATGACTTGACCAAAGTCTCTTGCTTTATATTCTCAGTGATTCATACAGTACCTGGCCCATAGTAGGCCCTCAATAGAAACTTGACTTAACATCGTTTTGTTCCAATTAAGTGAGTAGACTCTGGATTCACTGCCTCAGGTACATCCTAGAACCCCAAAATGTGAAAAACATGTGATTATCAGACGTATCTTAAATGAAATTAACTTTTATGTTATTTATAGATGAATGCTGAAGTTCCTTATTAAAAAGGAGCCATTTTCTTCCATGTTCACAAAAAAATTCCCAACCCCATATATGCTGTTTCTGCCCCAACAGAATGTATTCTGTGTATTCTCCTACACAGATTATTCTCTCGATAGAATATGGGCTTGTTTTTATATCCCAGGGCCAAACATATGGCCTCATATAATGGAGGTGCTTAATAGATGCTTCTTAAATTAAACTGCTACTGTGTGACACTGGACGAGTCCACTTTTCTGGACTTAGGTTTTCCTATCTATAAGCTATCAGTGCACTTCCCTTCCATTCTGTGATCTAATTTGAGAAGTTTTTTTTTTTTTTAAACTACTTTATGAAGATTCCCTCCCTGAAACAGACATTCAATTAAAAAGAGGGAAATTATTTTAGTGATCTGTTTAAGTCAGGTTTTTTAAATTGCTAATTAATCTGCCAAAGAAGAACATTTGACAGCCAGTTAGCAAATGCCCCATCAATGAACTCAAGTGATGATGACTCAGTGGGAAATGACATTTAGAAAACTCCGTCACCCTCCCTGAAATTGTCCAGGGCCAGGCTCACCCACCTTTGTTAGAGATAGATCCAGCCCATGCTTACTCCCATCCCAGCTTCCCTAGAGAAGGCTCCCCCCACCAAAAAAAAAAAAAAAAATTAAAAGAAGGCTTAAGGAACAATGGGGAAAGGAAAGGGATTTGGACCTTCTAGAGTTCTACTCTTTGGTTCAAGCATTCTCCGACTGTGTGGGAATAGAGTCCCAACAGCCCTGGACTCATTTGAGACAATCAGAAAGTGAAACATTAGAAATAGGAAGTGACACTATTTCCTTAACTAGAAACCCAACAGAGTTAAATAGCCAACTGCAGATTTGTGTTTAAAACAGACTCTTAAAGCGAAATTTGGGTTAAGTCAGGAGTCATTTGGGAAGGAGAATTCTGCATTAAAAAAAAACTAACAAAAAAAAAACAGAAATAAAAGTCATTTAAAAAGAGAGACAATTGTGATTATTAATCAATCCATAAAATTTAAGCCCTTGATTGTGAGCAAACTGCTTCACTCTGACTCAGTTTACTCATCTGTAAAGGTGAAGAAGGAAATGGTAAACAATCGAGTACCTCTGCCAAGAAAAAGGGGTCAAGAAGAGTCAGATGTGACAGATAACAATAACATAAGAGGTACTGATTGGGCTTAGAGGGGATGATGCCAGCATTGGAGAACAACAGGAAAGACTGCCTGGAGGAGGTGACCTTGGGGCTGAGCCTTGAAGGAAGCCAGCACTTCTCAAAATCCAAAGCCGGGTGGGGAAACATAGCAGGAATGA
The DNA here is from genome assembly GCF_016432865.1 of Antechinus flavipes. Taxonomy (NCBI): domain Eukaryota; kingdom Metazoa; phylum Chordata; class Mammalia; order Dasyuromorphia; family Dasyuridae; genus Antechinus; species Antechinus flavipes. Next base: position 30,042,907 of record NC_067400.1, on the reverse strand, counting down.
GAAGCAGCCAGCACAAAGACAAGAGAGCAGAAGAAGGATGAAGAGATCAATTTGGGTGGGCCTTGGAGAATGGAGGAGACAGGAAGGGGCCGACCAGCAGAGAACACCCTGGAGATCTGATCCTGGAGAGAAATGGCAGCCACTGGTGTTTATGAGGGCAGGAGTGTGACATGACCAGCCCTCTCCCACACAGTGGGACTTTCACTTTTAGTGGCTTGTGACTCCTAGCAAGGAGACCAATTAGAAAGCTTCTGGTTTTCTTTCATCAGTGAAAATAAAAATGAGAGAAACCATCATGTGAGGAAAGTATTTTGCAACTAATTAAAAAAAATAAAAGTCTGATAGCTCAGATATACTGGAAGTGAACTGATACAAATAAGGGACCACAGATTATTCCCCAGTAATTAAGGGATTAAAAGATAATGAAGTTGCAAAAGAAAAATGGTCAAATGCAACTGTTGCTCTTAATCACATTAAACACATGTTTTTTTACCTTTCAGGAAATTGACATCAGAGAGGACTTGGACAAACATGGAGCAAAAACAATGCTCGCCCATCCTCCTTCCTGGATTCCCTCAAAGTCCATAGACCATCCCTTCTTCTGTCTTTCTTAAGGTCAGTGTCTTAAAGTCTTCAATCTATCTTGTTTACCAGGTAGAGTACCAAGTGGATCTAAAATCAGGAAGACTCATCTTCATCAGTTCAAATCTGGCCTCAGATACTTACTAGCTGTGTGGCCCTGGCCAAGTCACTTAACCCTGTTTGCTTCAGTTTCCTCTTCTGTAAAATGAGCAGAAAATGATAAACCACTACAGTATCTCTGCTAAGAAAATCCAAAATGGGGTTATGAAAAGTGAGACATAACTGAAATGATCAAACAACAAAAATATTTTGTAGGCCCATAGTGTCTGTATATCGTGCCCCCCATTAAAGAACATTTTGACCATTTTTTGGCCAGAGCCTGGCACATGGTAAGTACTTAATCCATTATTATTGACGGAACTCCAGAAAGTATTCTGGAACTACAGTTGGACCATAGAAAGTGCCTAATAATTGCTTAATGATTGATTGCTAATAAAAGACTAAAGGAAGTGCCTAATAATTGCTTAATGATTAATTGATTTATAATAATGGGACCAAAGGAAATGCCTTATAATTATTTAATGATTGATTGCTAATAAAAGTAGGACTAAAGGAAGTGCTTAATAATTGCTTAATGATCGATTGCTAATAAAAGTAAGACTAAAGGAAGTGCCTAATAATTGCTTAATGATTAATAGATTGATCATGATAGTAGAACCAAAGGAAGTCCCTTCTAATTGCTTAATGATTTATTGGTAATAATCATCGTTGGTCCTAATGAAATAGACATCCCTCCAAGACAGAGAGAGATTAAAGGAAAAAGCATCATACATTGTCTGACACAGCCCCAGTATGGATTGTTTCTATTTTAACTGCTTTTCTCTATTACAAAGGAGGGCTCTATGCTTCAAGGGGAGAAAGGGTCATAGATCAAGAAATAACAGATGTAAAAATAAGAGCAATCAATAAATCTTATTTTTAAAAACAAACTGATCAGGGGCCTTTGCCCCAAAAGACAAACTAAAAAAGGATTTGAAGTTTGGAGAAGAAATGGTTACTATCAACAACTCCACAGAAATTTGGAAAGGCTTATTTAAAATAATTCACATTAAGCAGATCCCAAAGAATAAACAAAATTATCATGATAATGTAAAGGATTATTAGAAATTTAAGGAATTCAAGGACTTACCTTGAATGAAGATGTCAATAATATATTAAAACTTTTCTCTAGGAAAAAAAGGTGGGAGGCTATGAGTGTGGAATAAGACATACATACCTCCCTTATTAAACAACAATAATAATAAGAGAGAATTCTGCTGTGGGAGTGGTAGTAACAGTAATATTTTTTTAAAGTATCAATTAAACATAGAAAAATGTATCATTATATCTTTTCATCACTGACAACTTTACAACAGAGTTAGATCTCAAAGTGAGATGGTTTCAAATGTCACCAAACTGCTTATTCTTTGATCCAGCAATAACACTACTAGACTTTTTTATATCCCCAAAAAAATAATAAAGAAAGAGGAAAAATATGTATCTCACACACACACACACACACACACACACACCCCGAAATATATAATGGTTCTTTGTAATGGCAAAGACCTGGAAACCAAAGGGAGAATCCATCAACTAGAGATTGGCTGAATAAATTATGGTATAGCAATGTAATGAAATATTAGTGTACCATTCATTAGTGTTGAGAAACTGAAAAAGATTTGTATAATATGAAGACTGGAGTATGCAGAATCCAGAGGGAAATAACATGTAAAGACAAATATGAAACAATTTAAAGACTCTTAGCACAATAACCTATCAAGATTTCTAAAACCTTGGGATGAAGCCTGTTACCTCTAGACAGAAGCAATGGACTCAAGAAGCAAAATGAGACAAGCTTTTTTGGATATGACCGATGTGGGAATTTGTTTTGATTAGGTATATGTGCTATAATTATTTTGCTTTTTTAAAAAATTTTCTCAATTGGAGGGTTGGAGAAGATGTGAGAGAAAAAAAAAGTAGTGTTAATTGGAAAAAAAACTGTAAAAATTAAATTATAATAATTTTTAAAATAATAAAAAGGTCTTTTTAAAGTAACCCTGAAATTTAAGAACTTTACTGAGCTAATAAGAATAAGAAAAAAATAGAGACTCTATACTGATTGTTTTCCTATCTTCTCCCTTTCAATTTTTGAAATCTAGAAAATAATTTACTGTTTTCTTTATGAATTGTAAAATATGAATATTATACTAATCTTCTCAAAAATTCTCTAGAAAACTTGGGCAATTCTTATACTGGGAATGTCCTATGGAAGTGGAAAATATAGTGGGCCTGGACTCAAAGGAATATGAATTCCAATTCTGCCTCTAGCATCATCATGGAAAAGTCACTTAAATGAAACTCAGTATCCTCTAAAAACTAAGGTTACACCACAATACATACTATTTCACAGACTTGTTATAATATCTAATGATGTTCAATGGAGGGAAAGTTCATAAGAAATCTTAATATGCATTATTATTATTCTTAATTCTATTTTCCCTTGGTGATAGAGAGGAAGATAAATAATTATATTCATTAATTTTTAAGTTAAATATAAACAAAAACAAAAATCAAAACAAGAATTTTAATTATTTTTATATGAAATAAAAATTAATAATAAAAGCAAGTAGTATATCATTTATTAAATAAAATACAAATATAATTAATATCAATAATAAGTAAAAAAATATTTTAATCTTTTTATTTTAATCACCATCCCTGTCTCAAGGTATTATTTAAAAAAAAAAAATGTTTAAAATGGTTCTTTTCTAAGAAGCCTCAGGGCATAAACACAATAAATTAAAAAAAAAAAATTAAAGGGCTTTTTAAAAATCAGCTCCATCAGAAGGTAATTTGAGGCAAGGGATTGACTACTTAACCACACTTATGGGCCTAGATGTGCAAAAGCTCCTAAGCTCCCACATAAGGCCTGTATGCCCTCCAGAATTCAAGAAGAAAAGAGGCAATTGGTGGGTCCAAAAGCATTTATAAACACACACACACACATTTTTTCCAGTTTACAGTCTTATTCTCAGGCCAGCTTGAGATGAGAAGTCATTACTCTATGAATACTTCCATGGAGAGGGAACTGAGGAGATTCCCTCTTTCCAAGTGGAGACATTCATAGGTCCCTGCTGTACAAGGAGAAATATTAAGAAGCAAGAACATTGTTGAAATGGTAGGACCTTGGGGGGAAGGAGGGGGTGTACCCACTCAGCCTGCACTCCCATCCCATAAGCTATGGGGCGAAGGAGTCAACTCCCACTTTTGTCCTTAGCTCACCTCCAATGAACCCTCCCTCTCAAGACAGAGGGAGAAAGCCAAGAGACTTTCTAACAAAGGAGGCATTTAGGGCTGCCAGCTGCCCAGGTTCTGCCTGGACAGTCGGAGAAGTCCCAGAGCCCGCTGTGAATCCCAGAATCACCTCGCCCAAAAGCGGGTTCTTGGAATGGAAAGAGGCAGGGCTAATCTCTCTGGCTCTGCTCCCATCTCCCTCACTGGTCTCAAAAGCAGCAACCTGAGCTCTAATTTAAAAAAAAAAAAAGGGGGGGGCAAGATGAGTGGAAGAGAGAAGCCTCCATGATCCAAAGGAGGATCATTCTTGAAGATGCTGATTTTAATCACTCAATATTTATGAAGCACCTACTATGTGTCGGGCACTGTGCTAAGCATTGGGGATACAATTGTTTCAGCATTCACCATCTAATGGGAGAGGCAACAGGCAAATCAATATATCCAAAACAAATATCAGGATCTGAAATCAGCAGCCTGGAGTTCGAGGACTGGCTCGGATAATTATTAAGTATGGAAAGAGCCTAGGGAAGTCATCTCTTCAGTTTCTCGGTTACAGAATGAGATAAGTGATCTCAGACGTGGCCCTTAACATTTCTAGGTTTCAGATTCTTTATCTGTAAAAGGAGGGAAGGGGAACCTCCGAGTTAATCAGGTGACAAACCTCATCAGGTGATTATGAAAGGAAACCTCATGTAAACCTGAAAGTGATCAAAATCGAAACGGTTATCAAATGTTATTTGTACTTAAAGTATTTCTATTTTATTTTAAACTAAACTTCATGCTTGTTTCTTTGGGGGGGGGGGAGAGGGAACACTCAGAAAAAAGAAAATTGATTTTTTTGGATATGACTTGATTTCTGTGATTTAGGAAACTCCCAGAGAGGAAAATCTCTACCAATGCAGATAGGCACCTGTTCTGCATCTTCGAATGGGGGCAAAGAGAGGCAAAGATCACATAACTAGGATATGTCAGGGGCCAGATTTTCCTGAATCAGAGGCTAGTTTTCTATCAACTATACCAGTGATTCTCAAGGTTTTGGATCCCAGAACCTCTTTACATTCTTAAAAAGGTCCCCAAGAATTTTGGTTTGTGTGAGCTTTCTCTACTGATGTTTTGTCATTTTTGGTTTTTGCTGTTGTTGAGCGCCCGACTCCATGCGATTCCATTTGAGGTTTTCTTGGTAGACCCTGGAGTGGTTTGCCATTTCCTTCTCTGACTCAATTTACAGATGAGGAAACTGAGGCTAATGGGGTTAAGGGACTTATCCAATGTCATACAACTGGGAAGTAGATTTAAACTCAGGTTTTCCTGACTCTAAGCCCAGCCTGGAGATGACTCTATCACTTCCCTCCCCCAAATTCACCATATTAGAAATCAATACCGGGAGATTTTTAAATAGTCATTAACTCACTTAAAAATAACAATAAACTTGTTACATGCTAACGTGGATGATATTTTTATGCGAAACAACCATATTTTCCCAAGCAAGAGAAATTAATGAGAAGAACGGTACTGTTTTACAGATTTCTGCAAATCTCTTTAATGTGTGGCTAACACAAGACAGCTGGATTCTCATATCATCTGCTGCCTTCAATCTGAAGCAATATGTTGTTTTGGTTGAAGTGCATGAAGAAAACCTGGCCTCATATAGATGTATAATTGGAAAAGGGAGGAGTGTTTCAGTAGGTAAATATTTCTGAGTATTTTTATGAAAACAGCTTTGACCTCAGTGACTCCCCCCACCCGCCAGAGGCTCTCAAGAGACTCCAGGGTCCAAGGACCACATTTTGAGAATAACCAACAATGTCACACTTGCCTTCCCATAAGTATGTAAGCGTTCTCTCCTGTTGGAGTGACATCTCATCTCCATTTTACTGACATCCAAAGGGATTTAATCAACATTGTGCCCGAGATCACAAGAGGCAGTAGGTCTGAACTCCGGTTCAAAACCAGATCCAACACACTGCCACTATGGTAAAATGTAAAAGAAGTCCCAAATTACAGATTGATCCTAGATACTGAGGAGGGAGCCAGGAGATGAGGCCCTAATGGGGGGTGGGGAATGGAAAGAGGAGGTTTGCCCAGATCCCTAAAGAAGCATCTAAATCTGTTCTACTGCTTTAGCAGAGACGATGGCAGTCATGTAACAAGACTGCTTACAGTTCCATACCATGGAGAGAGGACCACTAAAAGTACCATCAAGAGTCCTGGTTGTTTGACTCATCCCCTGAAGATGGAAGCAAGGTCTTTGCACTTTTGAGTCTTAGTTTAATTTTTCAAGATTTCTAGCCTCGATCTATGGACTTCTATAAAATACTTAGGATCTGCTATATATTAAAATATGACATTGAGCTAAATTATAGATTATAGAATGGAGAGAGAGTGTGACTGTGTGTGAGAGAGGAAGAGAGAGCATGAGTATGTGCTTGTAAGCGCTAGCCTTGAAAGAAATGAGTTCAAATCCTCCAAAAACATCAACCTTTCCCTGCCCTATAATTCCTTAAGACTAAGTTGGAGGTAGAAAGCTTTTCCTACCTAATGAGCTAGCAAGGTCCAGGACCTCATTCCCTATATTTATGTACCAGATGGGCATGAGCCCTAATCAATTAAACCAGCCATTTACTGATTGGGGAATGATGAATGACATATTCAGTCTCCTTCATCTCCAGGTGACTCACTATATAATTTTAGATAAAACTTCTATCCCTAGAGATATCCACTTTTCCAAAATAAAAACAATTCATAGGATTTATCACAGTGAAAAAATTAACAATAACACTCTACCTAATTCATAAAGTAGAAAGGGGAAGGGTTTTTTTTTTTGTTGTTTTTGTTGTTTTTTTGAAAGAGCAGGTAAGAGGCAGCTACATGGCACAATGGATCGAACACTGATTCTGGAGTGACTCTTGGAGTCACAAGAGGATGTGAGTTATAATTTGATAAGCCATTCAACCTGGTTATCTCACACAAAAAAAAAGGCAGATGAAATTGAGTTTCTAAAATAATAGGCCTTTTATTTAGTGGCCTATGAAATAGACCTGGACAAATTTCTTACAATCCTCAAACTGAATTTTGACCCTTATTCACTCCACAGGAAAATCTCATTAATGTGGAAAAATTGGCAAAGATAAAATTGAAGGAGTGAAAATCATAGACTTATTCTTTACAGAATTCATTTTAATTACTGTTGAGTAAATACAATAACAAACTACTTGGAAAGTGCACAGAATATAAGTCCCACTTTAGTGAACAGATAACAATAGTCTATAATTAACACATACAAAGCACCAATCTGAGTATATTCCCATAAACCTGAGATAAGCAGAGCTGAGCTATTTATATTATTTTTCAGTAAATAGAGGCTTTTAAGGCCCTAGAAAGTTGTGGGTTCCCTTAGTTAATATTTCCTTTAGGATCATATAAATATATATGTATGTATGCATGTGTCTTATATACATACATTCTATACACAAAGATGTATATACATACATATAAGGGTGGGTGGGTATATATGTTCCCACCTTCCCCCACAGAATGTAAATTTGTGGAAGAAAAGTAACTGATTTCTGTTTTTTTGTTTGCTTTTGAATCTCCAGTACCTGAGAAGGCACTTAATTAAATGACTGATATGTATATGTAGCTTTGTACACATAGTGAGCAAATGTACAAGAGTTGTCATGTGTCTTAAAAGATGAAAAATAACAAAATTCTCTAACCAAGTCAGAGAGCAGTCAGCCCTAGTGGGAGGGAGCAATCACTCCCAATTGAAGGGGAAGAGAGAGGGAGTCCACTATAATCCTATTAGGAAGTTGTTTTCCCCCCAATTACATCAAAAGTGAATCTTTCCTTTTCTAACTTTCCCCTAGATGTGTCCTTTGGGGTCACATGGAGAAACAAGTGTAATCCAACTGTCCTTTCAAATATTTGAAGACAGCTTCTTTCCCCCAAGTCATCTCTTTGCCAGGTTAAATATGATAGCCACTGTCCATTTTCCATTTAGTTCAACTCAACAAGCATTTATTAAACAGCTGCTGCATACCACCCTTGAGACATGAAAACTAAATTGACAAGTAGCTTACTTTCTACAGACAGGGGACCATAAAGAAGGAAGGAGGTAGGTGGAAGGGAGCAATGGAGGAAAGCCTCCCTCCTTCCTTCTGGGGGCTCCTCCAAGTCACTTCTGTGATGGGGATCACAGAATTGAACAGACCTGTCCCATTTACAAAATATAGGGGCCATGAAATTAACACTGCAAGGTTATTTTGCATTAGTACTGACATGGAAATTAAAAAAAAAAAATCTCCCTATTCGGGATCATTTAATCAGAGACAGGGATGTCTGAGCTGCCTAAAGCAATGATGAAAAGCTTCTCCCCCTTAATCCACTATAGAGGATCCTTAATCTTTTTTGGAAAGGTTCTGACCCTTTCTAGCATGAAGCGAAAGCTTACAGACACCTCAGAAAAATATTCTTAAGAAGTGTAAAATAAAACACAAATGATTAGAAAGGACAATTATAAAAATGTAATTTTCTCCTCACCTTGCAAGGTAAGGGATTCCCTGAAATCTACCTTCCAAGAGTTAGGGAAGTGAATTCCATACTGGAGAAAGCAGGTAATCTGTCCCGTCAATACACTCTTTCTCAGAACTCCCCAGGGCCAACTTTTGTAATTTGCTCTATATATGGGGCCCAAGCTTAAGAGCTGATTTATAAAATGTTAACCAGCCTATCTCCACTGGAAGTGGGGGCAGGGGGGAAGAGAAAAGGGAGAAGAGGAGGATTGGAAGATTTAGCCCTTTTCCAATTTAGGACCATTCTGGCCTGTAGGGGGCAGGTCACCATTGTGCATCTCTTTTTCTCTGATTTCCAGTTGGTGGTTTGAAAAACTTCCCCCTTCCCACATACCTTCTATCTCCAGGGAGGGATCACACAGTGACATTAAACCTGTGCCATAAACAGCTCCCCTCCTGATCTGCCTGTTAAAGAGGAATTCGTGTTGTTTCGACAGTTACATCTTTACAATATACTAACAGCAGCCCCTCCAGCTTCTCCCCTCCTTCCCTAACCTGTCAATTGGGGGCCGGGGGAGGGTGAGCAGAGAAAGGGAAGGATAATCCTAGCCCATAGGGGAAAGACAGACTAGAAGCTCCAACTAACAACATTCAACTTTCAACTTTTTCTTGAAGTGTCTGTCCATCTGTCTGTTTCTCTGTGTCTCTGTCTCTCTCTGTGTGAGTTTATCTCTCTGTCTCTGTCTTTCTGTCTCTCTATAAATGTCTGTCTCTGTCTGCCTCTCTTTGTTTCTCTCATCACATAAGGTTATATCCATTAGAACAATTCTGGTGAACATGTTTAAGTGAAATGAAAGTTTTTTTTTTTTTTTTAACACTCTCTGTCACCTTCAAGTCTCAACTTTCCACACACCCAAACAGACAAAAGCATTTAAAAACCTTTACTGAAACTCCCAAGAGTTAATATTTATTTGAAGATTACTTTTATGATAAGAAAATATCACAGACTGGAGGGGAGGTGGGGAAATCACCTGAAGATTCAATTATGCTGAAACAAAAAGGGCAAAAAACTGGCTAGATTTTACACTGCAAAGACCACACAACACACAATGTACAAATCACACGAGCACTCGAGTTCTTCCCGACAATTATAAACCAACTAGATTTATTAAAACAAATGATCATGAAAACATCAAGAATCTCTCATTCCATACTGAAACACGTGCAACGACATCATAGACCACCAGTTTTTCAACCTCAGTCTTAAAAATGACCCCAAATCAAACCAGATGAATTCACTCCTTTCAAAAAATGAGAAGTGATCCAATCTCCTAGCCAGCTTTAGGCTACATTGAAAGAAGTTAAAAAAAATAAAAATAAAAAAAAAACCACCAACAGTGCTCAAGTGGAATGAATTATGGATGGTCCAAAATGTGACATAAGTCAATGTGGCCCGTTGGGGTGGGGGTAATGAAATTCTATAACTATAACCTTCCAGCATGAGTGTTGCTTCACTTACTAATTAAACGGGGAAAATAAAAGGCAGACAGCCTCTGTCCAAGTATAGTTTAGAAGACTCTACTAACTGCCAATAACTACACTTGGAACACATCAGCTATGATCCTCTTTATACTTTTAATTTTGTGGCCACAGACTCAAGGACCCAATTCCAAAATCAGCCCTTAGGGGAGAAAAAAAAAACTACAGGAAAAATCCACTGCAAAGCACCCCAACATGCAACAAATTTAGTGTGATTCAATTCAACAAGTATTTATTAAGTCTTTATCCTCCGAGTTTAAATTCAACTAGTGGGAAAGAAAATGTTCATTAAAAAAAAAAATGAATAATCCTATGAGATCATATCTGCATGTACGTGTGGCTACTGAATAAATGATTAAGGCTATGATCTTACCAAATAAATAATTTGCTAAGTAATAGTCTGCTAATCCTATGATTTTACTTTAATCCAATAATACCATCATAACCCTCTGTACTCAAAACAGTTCAAGAACCTGGTGTTATTTATCACAGGCGGGATTATCAATTATCAAAGTAGCAAAATTCCATAATAAGATGCAACCATTTTGAACATAACTCAATCAGACTGTCTGATAATCATTCCTGGATAACATCGGGCCCAGATCATCACAGCATGGCCCCCTGATATGTGTCTGCTACATTCAATAATCAGTCAATAATTCAATAATCAATTCAATAATTGAATAATCTGGGCAACAATACCAGAGACAAGGTAAGGATTGAGCCGAATGGGAAGTCAGCTAGGAAAAATATCCTAGGTATTCTTTATTTAGAATCCCTTAGATTTTTATTATTTAGAAGCATAGGTTTATAGCTGAAAGGATGCCAAAGAAAACCTCTAGTCAGTCTTTCAGACACCTCTGGCCATCTGCTGATAATAAAAGAAATATAATTAAGTGTAATTTAAAATCAAAGAGAACAGGGAAAATAAAGATATGATTATTTTCCTGTCCAAAGTTCAAAAAGCCCCTGAAATTTCTTCATGGCCCCAAGTTACCCAACTGGATTAGCTGGGCTAGTCTAACTCTTCCCCTCTGTCCATTTTATAGGTGAGAAAATTGAGGCCTTTATATGTTGACTGACTTGCCTAAGAACACACCGAAGATTCAAATATAGATCAGGGGATTATACATTTAAAGGTGGAAGAAGCCTCTTCAACTGACACAGAAATTAAAGCTAGTAGTTTATGTCTTGTCCAGAGTCACTGATAAAAAAGGCAAGGGTCATCTTGCCTCCAATAGAGCACTCTCTTCACCTCATCCTTGGGAGGACTTAGTCTCAGATTCCCATCCCAATACTTCCAATACTGTCTGATAATCTTTATCAATCCCTCCTCAATCCTTCCCAGACTGGATCTAAATCAATCCCCTGGGATTTCAATCAAAATCATTAGTCAAAATAAGACTGATTTATCAGATCTTCCTACCAAGAAAGCTTCTTGGATGACTTCACTAAATTATCCTTCACAATTCAACCTTTTTAAACCAACCCTTTAGGAGATTAAGGTGGACTATATGCCTCAAATGTAAAGAAATGATTATTAATCTAATCCATTTCTGAGCAATTTTACAGCAACCTCAAAACAATTGGATTATTTTCCTTTCCAAAGACAATGTATGTGAAGTCATTGGGAGGCAAATCTATGCCAATTCAAGGAAGGAAATGGTCATTTATTTATCAAGTACCTACTATGTACCAAACACTGTGCTAAGTGCTTTACAAATATTCCACTCCCTGCTCACAACAACCCACAGAAATAAACGCTGATTATCTTCATATTTCAGGTGAGGAAACTGAGGCAGAGATCAAGTGACCTACTTAAGGTCACATAGCTATTTTTATTGTTTTCTTAAAATAAAACAAATATTCTGAATATTTTTCTTCCCTTCCCCCCCAAACAATTTGTAGCTATTCCACAGATTTGTTTATCCTTGTCTTACCAACCTGAAGAACTTGGATGGAGCAACTAGCTCGAGAATCAATCCCCAGAATCAAAGTAACAGTTTGAAAACTGAATCTAAGGCCAGCTGGTGATGTAATCGGTGGCCAATCCTGGCTTGCAGTCCCTGAAATGCCAGTAACTTTGAGCCAATCCTCAATCCTTTGACTCCTAACTCAGTTTCCCAGTCGTGAAGGAGGGAATTGGGCTAAGTGCCCCCTAAAATCACTTCCAGCCCTAAATTTCTATGCTGCTAAATGGGATTTTTCTCGGTTGAATTTGTATTAGTTATGAATGGGCAAAGTGGTCTTCTTGGAGAGTCCACAATGGACTGGATGTTCCCCCCTCAATGGGTCATTAAGTAAATCGACTGTTTCCTTCTCCCAGTTTCTCCCGAAAAGAGCTGACAGGAGGATACTTCCCCCAAAACACAGCCCCTTGCAAATTAAACAGATTTCTATTCCATCTCGAGGCTAGGACTTCTCAAGTGCCTCACTCAAGCCACCGCCTCCCCTCCCCGGCCCAAAAGTCAGAGGATTATTTTTCTCTCTCACACAGACTTTCCCTCCACAGGGGGCTGGTAACTGGAGGAAATTCAAACCAAATTAGCTGCACATTAAAAAATAAACAGACAAGTAATCAGGAGGTGCCCACCCAACAGAAAGATCGGGAGAGTTGCAAAGTCTGAATCAGCCCGGGAGAAAAGGGGCGGGGGGGGGGGGGGGAGAGGAGAGCGGGAAGGGAGAAAAGATAAATGAACACGGATGGAGTTAAATAGTTCTAGAAGGAGCCCCCACCAAGTGTCAGTCAGGCAACCTCGGCCCCAATCCAAATGTGATTTAAAGAAAAACACTGAGACGGAGAAAAGGGGGAGGGGGCTGAACTTTTAAAAGAGTCGGCAAACAGTAATATGTTTTGGTAAAATGCCATTTCTTTCTTTCGTCTGGGATGGCAGAGCTGGGGCTTAGGAGAAAGTCTCACTCAAAAGAAAAATCCCCATTTCCCCCTCCCCCCAACTCCACTCTCTCGGTCCAGCCCAGCTCAGTAACTTCCAACTCGGCGATTTCCCCCTGCGAACCAGGGCTCTCCTCCTCGGAAAGGCGCAAACATATGGGAGAAAAAGTTGCCCTAGCTGGGTCCCGAGTCTTCTCCCAAAGTCCCCTCCTCCCCCGCTGCATCCAGACATTTTGGAAAAGTTTACGCGGAGAGCTCGGGCCTCTTCGGGAGCAGCAAAAAGCTTCCTAATTTCCCCCCACCCATTTTTTTTCCACCAGAGACAGACCCTCGCCTCACCCTTCCCATCCTCCGATCCCCGATCCCACTTCCTCCAGCACCTCTCCCCCAACTCCAGAACAGCCAAGTAGGTTCGTGCAGCCCCCACCCAGGCACCCGGACTTAAACCTTAGCCTCCAGCTCTCCCGGCCTCTAGGTGCCTCCGCGCCCCTCCCTCTCTCCTCCCTCCCAGGCTCTCCTGCCTCAGGGCACAGATTCTCGGTCTCTTCTTCCTAGTCCTCTTCCTCCTCCCTCCCCAACCAGAACGGGCTCCCCCAACAGAGTAAACGAATGTGAAACGGAGGGGAACTGGAGAGAGGAAGGGGGGTGTTTTGACGGTCTCTCTCCCCAACTTCCCCCCCCCCCCAAGTCTCTAAGTTGGGAACAACCTTCCACTCCGCCGTCAGCTTTCCAAAGGCAGCGAAGGGACGCAGGGAGGAAGCCCAGGAACTGGGGAAGTGAAGATATGGAGGAAAGGATTTGGCTGGAGGGGGAGGGGAGGAGGAGGGCAGGGGGGGCTCCCGAGAAGGGGCGGGGGAAGAGAATAGGGAAATGTCAGGGGCCTGACCAGGAACCCCGAGCCCCGGAGCGCCCCAGGAGTTGCTCGGGATTCCTGGGCTCGGCGGGCGGCGAAGGTTCGAAAAACTGCTACTTTGTAGCCTCCCGGCCCGCAAACGGCTACTTTGTAGCGCCCAGGTCCTTCGGCCATTCCCACGGCCGCAGGACCCCCGGGGCCCCGGCACCCAAAGCCCTCCCCTACTCCCGAAGCCCAACAAAAGGGAGAAAGCGAGGGAAGGGAAAAAGGGGGAGAAAATAAAGCGGCATCCTCACCTCCCGAGCCCGCCCCGCCGGGGGCCCCTCCCGCCCCCCGGCGCACACACAAAAGTCGTCCAAACTTCGGCAGCACTTTGCGCTCTCTCATGGGTCGGGGCTGAACCCTCACACCATAAGGAAAGTGACACGTCGAAGATTCCGCTGCTGCCTCCTTCCCTCCACACCCCCTCCTACACCCCCTCTCCTCCTCTTCCCTCCCCTTCAGGCAGCGATCCTGCCCTCGGGACTGGGGGCGGGAGGCCGACTTTTGCACCACCTCGGAGACTGGGGGGACAGGGATGCCAAGGGGCTGGAACAGGGAGGAGGCACAACGTTGAAGAAATTAAAATTGGCCGGTTTTTCTTCTTCTTGGAAAAAATGTTTTTTGGCAAAGCACTGGTTGGGGGAAGGGGGAGGGAATCTTCGCACTAAATGCTTTCCTTCCCCCCCCCCCACTTTCCATACTTCGGTACGCGTTCTTCCCCATCGCCTGCTCCCCTTCTTAGGTGCATCCCCCCCCATCACCTTCTCCAAGCCCGGAAAGTGGGGGTGGGGTGGGAAAGGGGGAGGGCGGGACGATCGGGGCACCCCAGCCCCTCTCCGCCGCCAGCGCAGCTTAGCTACTTAAGCCTGAAGTTTTCCTGCTCGGAAAGGCGGCCACCCCCCGAAATCCCAGGGGTTCCCCGGAACCCGTTAGCAGGGTTGGGCTCGGCTCCGGGGCTTTCCGGGGCTGTCCCGCTCCTCCAAATGGCTCGGCCAGCATTCCGCCGCCAGCCCGGGCTCTGGGGCTGCTATTTGGCTCCCGCCCGCTCGTCAGCCCTCCCCGGCCGCTGCGGCGGCCGCTCCTTACCTTCTCGAGGGCTGAAACAGGGTGGGTGCCGAGGGGCGGGTGAGACGCGGGGTCGCCCTCTGCTTGCCTGCCGGCCTGCCTGCCCTGCCTTCCAGCCAGGCAGCCTGAGGAATCCCTTCAGCCGCCTCTGCTGCTGCCGCCGCCGCCGCCGCCGCCGCTGCCTCCGCTGCTGCTCCTCCTCCTCCTCCTCCTCCTCCTCCTCCTTCTTCTCCTCCTCCTCCTCCTCCTCCTCCTCCTCCTCCTCCTCCACCTCCTCCTCCTCCTCCTTTTCCACCACCACCACTACCACCACTACCACTACCACTACCACCACCACCTCCTCCTCCTCCTCCACCTCCTCCACCTCCTCCACCTCCTTCTCCAGCCGCCGCCGCCGTCGCCGCCGCTAAAATAACTAGCTGCAGCTTTTGCAGGAGGATTCCGCCATGTCAATGATGTCGGGACCACATGGGGATTTGGGACCAGCCCACATACCGTACAGTGTGGAGTAGCGCCACCCTCACAAATGCGCGCTCGCGGGCCCGTTGCGTCCCCGGGGCTGTCCCCCGGAGCAGTGGGCGCGCCTCCGCCCGGGACTCTCCCGGAGGACCTCCGGGGAGGATTGCAGAAAGGGGGAGGCTGCCTCTTCTCTGCTGCAATCTGCAGGGATTCCCAGGAGCTGGACGAAAGCAAAAATCAGAGTCCGTGCCCGCAAAGAGCTTACAGTCTTCTTGGGGGAGGAATTACAGCCGGACACCCAACAAATAAACGTGCAAAGGAATTATAAAACCCGACAAAGGTCTTCAAAATATGGACTCTAGATGAATGCCGTCCAGTCAGTCTAGAATTAGAATTCATTAAGCGCCAAAGAGGTACCAAGCCCTGTGGCCGTGCAGAAAATAAGTGCTTAATAAGTGCTTCTTGACAGAGAATGGCTGAATAAATTGTGGTGTATGAATGTTATGGAATATTATTGTTCTGTAAGAAATGACCAGCAGGATGATTTCAGAGAGGCCTGGAGAGACTTACAGGAATCCATGCTGAGTGAAGTGAGCAGAACCAGGAGATCATTATACCGGGCACCAACAAGACTATACCAGGATCAATTCTGATGGGCAAGGCTCTCCTCCACAATGAGATGATTCAAACCAGTTCCAATTGTTGGGTGATGAAGAGAGCCATCTGCACCCAGAGAGAGGCCTGTGGGGACTGGGTGTGATTCACAACATAGCATTTTGACTCTTGTTGTTTGCTTGCATTTTACTTTGCTTCTCTTTTTTTCTTGTGCAGCACAATAATTGTATAAATGTGTTTGTATGTATAAGATTTAAAATATATTTCTACCATGTTAAACATATATTGGACGACTTGCCATCTAGGGGAGGGCCTGAGGAAAGGGGGGGGGGGGAATTGGAACACAGGGTTACTTAAGGGCTAAGGTTGAAGAATTGTCCATGCATATGTTTTGAAAAATAAAAAGCTTTAATAAAAAAAATGCTTCTTGACTGACAGCAAAGCTAGGACTAGGAACACAAAAATGAAAGATTCCTGCCCTCAAGAATTTATATTCCAGGAAGAGCCTCTTTTTTATTCCCACAGTTTAGCATAGTAGGCACTTAGTTAAGTGAATGGAGTGGGAGTTACCACTGTGAGCAAAGAAAGGGCCGATTAAAATAGATAAATAAAGAAGAAATACTTTTTCTGGAGGCTCCTTAGCTCTTGGAGGTAGAGTGGAGGAGGTAGCCTTTGAGCTGGAAACTAGGAATCCTAAGACGCTGAGGTGAGATGAGAATACATTCCAAAAACTGGAAACAGAATGGGAAAAGCAGAGATGTGAATCTTTGTTGTGGCTGATGAAATCTGGCCTCAGATGCTTTCTACTTATGTGACCATGGCAATCACTTAACCTCTGTGTGCCTCAGATATATATATATATATATATATATATATATATAAAGAACTTTGTAAATGTTGAGGGCTATAGAAATGTTAACTATTATGATTATCAAATTGTCCATATTATGATCTACAGTTCAATGAAGAACCTCAACAAGGGATCCATCAGAGGATAGACAGTGAAGTAGATCAAGAACTGAATATGAAGAGACCAATAAGAAATAGTGCAGTGTTTTTAATTACAAATTTGTCCTGGAAAAGTGAGTCCTTGTTTTTAACAATAATCATACGTCATACTCTTGGACTATGGAACATGAAATACTACATTTCGGAAAGGACTCAAGTAGAAGGTCACCAAAGGACAGGTATTAATGGGTTGGTCCATACTAAATAGTGATTGAGATGGAGTAGACTGCAACAGGAAAATTAGGCCAGAGGAGCAACCTAAAGGAGGATGGTCAGAAAGATGTGGCAACTTAGAAAAGATGGGCCAACACATGAGTTACCCATTGGATCATCCACATTTTCAGTTGGCATTCCTGAAATGCCAAAAGAACAAGAAAGAGGAAGACTCTCTCATGCAGGATTCTGGGAGAATGTGGAAGACAGACATCTCACTAGAGGGGCAGAATAGATGGATTTTGCCCAGCATAATTGGAAAGAATTCCCACATGGATTAGATCTCAGATATACAGAAAGGGAGATCAAAGGCCCACTAGCAAACCGCCTTATTTCACAGATGAGGCCGAGAGATGAAGCAGCTTGAACACAGTCCCACAGACAGGATTATGGACTTGCAGATCTCCATCTGGAGGGAGCTCCGAGGTTGTCTCCTTCTAAGCCATCAATTTATAAATGAGGAACCTGCCCTCCAAAGAAGTGACTTGATTTTTCCAAATAACACAGCTAGGATTGCTTGTAGCCCAGGACATCTGGTTCCAAACCCAGACCACTTTGGCCTGTATCGTTTTGCTCCACACAAAACATTATCAATTTATTTTATACTCCACAGCAACTTTGAGAGGTATTTGATCATTTTTCTTTTTTTTTCTTTTTGCAAAAAAAGAATATTTTCCTTGAAAGTATATGTAAATATTTGTGTTGTTAATATTAAGTCCTTTCAACAATGAGGGGATTCAGGCCAGTTCCAAGGATCTTGTGAGGAAGAGAGCCATCAGCACCCAGAGAAAGGACTATGATAATTGAGTGTGGATCACAATGTAGCATTTTCACTCTTTTTGTTGTTGTTTGCTTGCGTTTTATTTTCTTTCTCATTTTTTTCCTTTCTGACTTGATTTTTCTTGTGCAGCAAGATAATTGTATAAATATGCATGCATATATAGAATGTAATATATATTTTACCATGTTTAACATATATTGGATTTCTCTCCCAAATATATTTCCATATATTGGGAGGGGATGGTGAAAAGGTGGGGAGGGGAGATTTAGAACACAAGGTTTTGCAAGGGTTAGTGTTGAAAAATTGTCCATGCATATATTTTGGAAATAGAAGGGTTTAATTTTAAAAAGGGAAAAAATATTAAGTCGCTACTGCGTGTAAAACTTTCACTGAAGCCTTGATGTGATACCTTCTCTTAGCTGTAATGTGAACCTGAGTTCTTGAAAACTAGGCATTTAGGGACTCATCACTAGGTTACCCTCCAGGTGAATTTTTTTTTGGCCAAGGACTAATTTTTTTTTTTGGGGGGGGGGGTAATTCTTTTCAATGTTGAATTTTTTTAAAATAACATTTCTATACATAGCAGAACATAAAGAGAAGATCATTAGTATTTCCCACCATTTACTTTTTTATAGTATAAAATTCTACACATTACTTTCAAAACTGTCCAGTTTGTCTAGATTTCCTTCTAGGCTTCTTTTTGTACTTTTCTTTGCATTTTAAGAATGATACAAAAGCTGTCTTTTTAAAATTGTATCACCATTGATAGCCCCATTCTCATTAACGACTCAGAGAAAAAAAGGGAAAAAAACCCCTTACATAACAAATAAATGCATTCAGACAAAACAATGACCATGGACAAAAACGCAAGTCTCTTTCCACATCTAAAGTCTGTATCTCATTCCTTTTGGAGGTGAGTAATACCCTTCTTCCTAGAAGGAAGGGCAGGAACCTTCCTAGAAGAAGAATTTCCTCTGGAAACAGGACGGGTCACTGCTTTGATCAGAGTTCTTTAGTCTGGCAGATTGGCCACAACCAATTGTCTAGGTCAACTTCTAAAAATGAAAAGGACCTGGATCAGTGCAGTGAACTTTCAGGCTGATGAAACACAAATGATGGTTGGATTCACCTGTGGGGTGTAGAGTCCTACAAATGTTCCAAAATGAGCTGCAAAGTTAAGGAAGCTCCATCATCTGTTGGAGATAGATGGATACATGGATAGATGGATGGATGGCCCAACTGACAGAAAGATGGAGAGAGAGAGAGAAAGAGAGAGAGAGAGGGAGGGAGAGAAGGAGGGAGAGGGAGAGAGAGGGAGAGGGAGAGAGAAAGAGGGAGAGAGAGAGGAAGAGAGAGAGAGAGGGAGAAGGAGAGAGAGAGAGAGAGAGAGAGAGAGAGAGAGAGAGAGAGAGAGAGAGAGAGAGAGAGAGAGAGAGAGAGGAAGAGAGAGAAATTTCTTACCCAGCCTTAAACACTGACTAGGCATTGCTTCAATCAAAGTGTGACCTGCTAAAGACTTTAACCTTGGCTTAAAAAGAACAAGGTTTCCCACTGCAACCACAACCCCACAGCCATCCCCAGTTATCCTGATTCATATCTTATCACTGAACCCAGATGACTCCAGATGAGAAAGTAACTTTCTTTATACAGTTTTCCTTCATTTAAATGACATTCATTTGCAAGGCATGCCATCACCTCCCTGATATCATGGCTCTCTTTGAGAAGAATAAATAACCACAAACAAATACTTTGATGGCTCCAAGATCCCTTCAGTGTGAGCCCTTGCTCCCAAAGATGACAATTATTAATGCATTCACACCTGCCTATCCATGTCTAGGGCCATTTGCCTCCCAAAGGTTTTTCTGTAGTCTCCCAGTTGTTAATGCCTATCCCCTCCCCCTTCTCCCCCCCCACCCCCACACACACTACTTATCCTCAAGGGAATGACATTCTCTTCTCTATAGACAAAGAGTTTCCTAGGTGCTGGAAATTTTGTTGTTCAGTTGTTTCAGTTCTGTCTGACTCTCTGTGACCCCATTTTGGGGTTTTCTTGGCAAAGATACAGGAACTGTCTGCCATTTCCTTCTCCAGCTCATTTTACAGATAAGGAAACTGAGGCAAACAAGGTTAAGTGATTTTTCATGCTGGAGATAAAAAGATAAAAATGAAATTGTCTCAATTCTCTCTGACTGGAGAGCCAAAACATCTGGTTTGAGCTCTTTGATGTTTATCTTGGGCAAGTGAATTTCACTTTCTACATTGACTAAAAAGAACCATTTGGATTGGATAGACACTGACAATCTTAAAATAATAATCATAATCATTGCACATTTATCTATAGGCTGCATTTTCTTAGTTGTCTATATATTAGACCCCCATAAGTAGCTTCTTAACCTTTTTTTATGGATTCCTGTGACAACATGGTAAAGTTTATGGATTTTTTCACAGAATAAATATTTGTACATGCATAAGATAAATTACATAGGGTAACAGGAGAAATCAATTATATTGAAATGCAATTATCAAAATATTTGCTTGACAAAAAAAGGCAAATTCATGGATACCAGATTACAAACTCCTGCCCTTCCTTGAAAATTAGCTCCTTGGGACACAAATAGTCTCATAGTTTTATTTATCTCTCCTTCATTTAGCAGAGGACCGAATATATAATAGGCACCTAATAGCTACTTGTTGGTTGGACTGTATGTACATAAGGCTTCTCCAAGGAATCCACACAATAATGTCTTCCAAATAATAATAACTAGTGTTTGTGTAGCTCTCTCTATATATGATTTCATTTGATCTTCAGGACGACCGTGGGTGGGTGTTACTGTTATCCCCATTTTACAGATGGAGAAACTGAGGCTGGTTCCATGTTTCATGACTAAAAATACATACCTCTTAATTTATAACATGTCATGGAAACTTATACTTTCTACCTGGTTTTTTTTTTTTTTTTTTTAGCAACTATAACTTTAGAAATTGAATTATTGTAAGATTCAAAGACATACAATACAGTCAAAAGAATTGTGGAGTGGAGGTGAAATGATCCAGTCATTGCACTGGTTAAGAGAACTTCTAAGTGAAAACACTCCTTTTTTTTTTTTTTCTTTGCATTTAATAGTGTTTTTCTTTTTGCTCCATTACATGTAAAGATAGTTTTTAACATTCATTTTTTTAAAGATTTTGAGTTCCACATTTTTCTCCCTTCCTCTTTTCTTTTCCCGCACCTCAAGACAGCAAGCAATCTAATATAAGTTATACATGTACAAATGACACTCCTTTTCCCAAGGCAACTATCTAATCTGTAACCCATAATATTGAAGTGTTTTCTTGGCATTGAGAAATGACTTACCTAAGGTCAAACATCTAGTACGTGCCAGAAACAGAAGTTGGTCTAATTTTTAAACTTTATATCTCCATGGTACAAAGTGCTTATTAGATATGCTTAATAAATAAATAATAAAAGTGCTTAATAAATGCCTTTTGATTGATCGATACCTGACTATCCATTGAGCCCTTTTGTTACCCTCAACTTTTGGTTCTTCAAAAATAGCGATATCAACGTTGTTTTTAAAAATGGGTTTTTACCACCAATCGAGGAATATCTGAACAAATTGTTATATAGGAAATGTAAGAGAATACAACTGTGCTGTAAGAAATATTTAATGAGATGAATTCCCAGAGAATCATGGGAAGATTTATACAATCTGATGCAGTTGGAAATCAAAGCCAAGAAATCAATATTCAGCTGGGTCCAGATTAGCACTAATGCTGAATCCCCTGAAGTGGCTGTGTATATTTGATTTCATTCTATTCAAAGTTATAGATGTGGAAACTATGATAATTAGTTCCAACCCAATGGAAACATGCAGTTCAAATTAGAATTATGTGACCACTTCAGGGGTATTCATTATTCAAAATAATTGGGATCTACGTATACCCAATAACTAAGACAATATAAATAGAAAGAAAAATCTCAAACTAATCAAAAGTGAAGGTTGCAAAATTACAAAGAACAAGTGAGGCCCCAAAGAAGGAAAAAAAAAAAAAAACCTCTCCTATCCTGCTTCTTTGCGGTGATAGAAGCACTATAGATGTGGTGTGTTACATCTTTTTTCAAACTTTTTCAATGTATGAGCAGTTTTACTGATTTTTTTCTTCCTCTTTTTTTATTTTCTGTCTTTAAAAATATTATGTGTTATATGAGATGGCTCCCTTTGAGGAACAGGGGGAGGGATACTGGAAGATATTCTGGTGCAATAAATATAGCAATAAATATGTGCTTTTTTAAAGGACTTTTAAAAAGAGGAGGTCCAAGCTTGACCCTGGTAAAGAGATAAGGAAAGGAATTTCCCTTTCCTCATTACAGAGGTGGGATCCTCTGTAATCAGACTCAGCTGATGGGACAGTTATCTTTAGAGAAGCTAGTTGGCTTTTTCTACTTTTAGACTTTTTTTAAATAAGGGATGACTTTCTGAATAGGAGGAAAGATATTCATTCAGAAATGGAGGAGAAAAGATCACCAAAAATATCAATTTTTTAAAAAAAGTTCATGTCAGAAGTGACCCAACATCAAAGGCACTGAAGGATCAATTCTCAAGGAATCTATGAAAGGAAAATGCTACAACTTGGGGACAAGGAGAGAGAGAAATCTTACACTTTATCATCACCAAAAAGCAAGTGACCAAGAAAACAATCTACTCATGTGCTTATTTTCCCATCTCTTCAAAATTCTAATGAGAATCATTTACACAGGCATTCAGGCATTCTTGATATTGTGAGAAAAGAACAGAAAGGTTTCTTCAAATCATATTCCACAGCAGACCATGCTTTTACAAATCATACAATTATTAACTCATAAATCTTAAAACTAGAATTGAAAGAGACCTCAGAGACCATTACGTCCCTCTTCCCCCACATTTTTACAGATGAAGAAACTGAGCCAAGGAAGTGAAAATAGTTCAACTATTATCATTTAGGAAAAAGATTGAAGCCAAGTCCTCTAATTCAAGAGCCAAGGATCCAAATATTCTAAAAGGAGGAGATAATGTAAGATCCCATTTCTTTATTTTGTATTGATTACAAACATGTATTCAATTCAAGAGAGCAAAAACACTTTTTCCTAGTCTCTTCTCCAATAAGCTATTTCCTGTGCATATCTCAAAATCATACAATATTCCTTGACAGATATAAACAGAGGTAGTTTTTGTTCCATAGCCCTCTGATTATTCCTATCAAGTAAGGCGTAAAAAGGGGAGTGAGGGAAAGTAGAGATAAATCAAGGAAAGCAAGCCCCAGGTTAGGAGCAGAGCAGAGATGAGGGCCCTGCTCTGCCTCCTAACCTTATGTGTTCTTTCTGCTAAACTGACTTTGCTAACATTAATGATTGCCATCTTAAGGCAAAGAAGGGCCCTCCCTAGGAGCTCTAATCACCCAGTTGCTCAGGAGTGAAGAAACCTCTAACTAGAGGTTATTTCAACAATTAGGATCCACTCAACAGTGGACTTCTCAACAAAAGGACCACTCAGCAGTGATCAGAGGCTATGTTTCTTTCCAGTCTTCTAGACCTAACTAGTGCTTGATTTCCTAAGGTAGGCTTTTCTTAACCCCTGATTGTTCCTCTCTTTTCTCCACTGATTCTGTTTTAACTTATAGTTAGATGTTGTATTGCCATCCTTGACAGGATAATATAAATTCACGAGGAGCAGGAACTATTTTTTCAACCTTCCTATCTCTAATATCTAGCACAATGCCTGGTTTAAAATTTAAAAAAAAAATTTTTTTTTCTGATTCCTGTGGTTTTATCCATATAAGGAACTGTCACAAGGAACTCCTACTTTGGTAGAACCTGCAAAAGATAGTCTTGGAGAGTTGTCTGTAGGACTAAAGGATGATCTGTTCAGCATCATGTGGTAGAGGCAAGACTTCACAGGATCATACATTTGGAGGTAGAAAGGACCTTAGAGACCATCAAATTTAGCCCTTCCCCATTTTTAAAGATTAAGAAATTGAGGCAATTGAGGTGGCACAGATTGTTTCTGAGACAGGATTTGAACTCAGGTTTCTCTGACTTCAAGTCCAATGTCTTAGCCGCTATATCATGTTTCCTATTTCACACACACACATGTGTGTGCATACATGTGTGCACGTATATATGGATATGTGTGTGGGTATATATGTGTACATATACATATATACACACAAACACTGTATATACATTATACATATGTATATACTATACACACTTATACAGATTATATATGTATATATGTATATGTATATACATAATGAAATATTTATATCATAGTTATCTATACTGGTGTCTTACATCACTCCATATGCCCATATGCATATATGCCCATGAGGGGCAGAATTGTCTTACTAAACTTCATATATCTGCCTCACCACCTAGTACAATAACAATATTGGCTATAACTAGCATTTATATAGCATCTATAGTTTCCAAAGCCCTTTACAGAGATGATCTTATTTGATCCTCACAACAGCCCTGGGAGGTAGATGTTATTATCATTTCTACTTTACAAATAAGGAAATTGAGATAGACATTAAATGATGTAGGATCATACAGTTAGCAACATAGGATTGGAACATGGGTCCTTCTTATTCCAAACCCAGCGCTCTATCCACCGTACCACCCAGCTGCCTAATTGTACAATGCTATGTTCACTTAACAGATGTTTATTTGTTGATTGTTCCCCTTGAAAGGAGAAGAATAACTTAGACTGGGTGACTTCTGAGGTTTCTTTTTTGAAAATTAAAGTTTTTTTTGTTGTTTTCTGTTACAAAAATCTATTTTCTCTCCCACCCCATTCCCCCAGTAGAAAACAAAACAAAATCCTCATTACAAATATGCCATCAAACAAAGCAAATTCCCTTAATAGCTATGTCCAAAAATATATTTAATCTGTACCATGAATCTGTTACTTCTCTATCAGTGGTAAATCATGTTTCATCATTTTTCTGGAGTTCCTAGTGGTCATTGTGTTGATCGGAGTTTTTATCTTTTAAAATGTTACAATGGTGCTATTATTGTATAAATTGTTCTTCTGATTCTACAGCAACTCTCTATATCAGTTCATGCAATTCTTCCCAGGTATCTCTGAAGTTGTACTTTTCATCATTTCTTATAGCACAGCAATATTCTATTATATTTATGTGCAATAATTTGTTCAGCCATTCTTCTATTGATACGCAAGTCCTTAGGTTTCCATTCTTTGCTGCCACAAAAAGAGCAGCTATAAATATTTTAGTACCCAGGGGCTCTTTTCTTTTTCTTTTTTTTTTTTTTTTTTTTAATTTTCATTGGGCTTAGTAGTCAAAGGGCATAAACAGTCTAGTAACTGTAAGAATATGGAATTTTAAGTTGCTTTCCAGAAGGACTGAAGCAGCTCACAATCCCACAAACAGTGCATTAGTGTGCATATTTTCCCGTGATTCTGCTAATATTTGTCATTTTTCTTTTTCATTCTTTGCTAAACCATTGAGCCTTAGATAGAATTTGTCTTCTATAAGTTTCTATGAAAATGACAAATCATGAGTTTCATTTAAAATAAAATATGCTTATATGAAAATATACTCTAAATCATTATTGATTAGAGAAGTGCAAATGAAAGCATCTCTGAGGTGCCACCTTACACCTATCCAATTGGCTAAGATGAGAGAAAAAAATTATGATAAATTTTGGAGGAAATATGGGACAAGTGAGACATACCAGTGCATTGTTGGTGGAGTTGTTAAGTGATCCAGTCATTCTGAAGAGCAATTTGGAACTAGGCCCAAAGGTCTATAAAACTGCATATCCTTTGATCCAATAGTGTCATTACTGGATCTCTATCTCAAAGAGATCATAAAGCGAGGAAGAGGATCCACATGTGCAAAAGTCTTAGTAGCAGCTCTTTTTGCTGTGGCAAAAAAATTGGAAAATGAGTGGAGAATCATCAATTAGGGAATGACTGAATATATATAAATGCAATAGAATGTTTATTGTTTTATAGGAAATGATGAACAGGCTGATTTCAGAAACACCTGAAAAGACTTACATGAACTGATACTGAGTGAAATGAGCAGAACCAGGAGAATATTGTATATAGTAAGAGCAAAATTATGTAATGATCTATTGTGATCCAAGATAATTCCAATAGATTTGGGATGGGAAATGCCATCTGCAGCCAGAGGGAGAATTTTGGAGATTGAATGCAAATCGAAGCACACAATTTTCACTTTTTTTTGTCTGCTTTTTCTTTCTTGTGCCTTTTTCCCTTTTGGACTGATTTTTCTTTCACAACATGACAAATATGCACATAGGTTTAAAATGATTATACATGTATAAGCTTTATTAGATTGTTTGTTTTCTTAGGGAGAGGGGACATAAAGGAAGGAGAAAAAAGTTGGGGCTCAAAATCTTTTTTTTTTTAAGTCCATTGGAATATTTTATTTGTATGTAGAAAAAATTTTAGAAAAAAAATCCCAGGATTTTTCCTTCTGTGTGTTTTCATCTTGCTTCCTCATAGTCCATGATACCAGTTCATCACAGTGAACCCGAATTGATGGGATGGTAGCTGATTATTCTTCCACTTTTCCAGATCTTTCAATTGAACATCAAATCTGGGGCTTATTACACCATACTTGCTTAATCTGCCCGTGAGGTTCACAATAATTTTTCTTGCTCTGTGAACATCAATGATCTCAAATTCGCCAATATAACTTTATTTCATCATCACAATTAAGAACTGGATGATTACTTTAGGGTATGACTTAATGAGAACCTGGTGTTTTCCTTACTTTTCTGCATTGTTGCTGCTTTTGAGAG
Source organism: Antechinus flavipes (assembly GCF_016432865.1). Lineage (NCBI taxonomy): Eukaryota > Metazoa > Chordata > Mammalia > Dasyuromorphia > Dasyuridae > Antechinus > Antechinus flavipes. The sequence goes on along the minus strand of NC_067400.1, from coordinate 30,016,177 downwards.
CATCTGCCAGCAGATTTGTGTGCACCAGGGTAGCGCTGCAAGATGGTGGAAAGAGAGGGACTTGGAATCTTACAAAAGTGAATGTTGAAAACTTATCTTTACATGTAATTGCAAAAATAAAATAGAAAATCAAATAAACTATGCTTTTCACTTATACAATTCAATTAGACAAGCATTCCTTAAGCATCCAGTACATATGAAACACGTATAAGATATGAAGCATCAAGATCAGATTTCTCTGCCTCCAAGATCATTGCTCTATCAACTACACCAAATTGCCTCAAATCTGACACATAATAGGGTGCTGATATGTGCATATTAGATTAGATTGATTCAATAATTACTGGTGAGAGTCTTTGTGATTTCTTATGACAACCCATCTGTAATTTAGTACATAAGCAAAAGAGTTATCAGCATGAAAGTATTGGATAAAAGATACCTAGTCATTCAAGCATGTTCACACTTCTCTTTCTGGAGACAACCCCCATGGAAACAAGGGAAACTTGCTTCTGGAAATGTGCATAATCTGTTTTTTTATCTATTTACTGTGTGATGATAAAGAGCCTTTATATATATATAAAGAACTACATACAGTTCATATAACTACAACTTAATATATCTGCCCAGCCAAATTGATCTTACTTCCCTGATAGCTTTCAAGTATGAAAGGAGTTCTTTAAGATGGGAAGAAGTCATAGTGTTGATAACCTTATTTTAATCTCATATCATCAAGTGTCCGGAAATGAATGAAACAGTTGGTCTTTTTCTGTTTCAGTTTTTCTTTCTAGATCTTAGGGAAATAGGTATCAGATGAGATGGACTAGGTTACAACTTTGTGAGCTTTGAAAGGTCAGAACAATCTTGGGAGGTCCAGCGACTATGATTTCTAACAGAGTCTGCTTGAAGCAGGAACCAATTCAGTATCAATGGACCTAGATTCTAAGAGACAATGCCTTGAAGGTAAGGGAGTAACTCATCTATTGACTGTGTCAGAACTAAAGGGAGGAATGTTCATAAAAGTCTTTTAAGTTTGAGCCCATATTGCCCAGAGACAAAGATAGAGGAAAGTGGTTTCCATTTTCAGATGCTTTTAGTAGCAGCTCTTTCTATATCTTTTCAACAAAACCAATTGATAAAACTGGTAGCTTTTTGACTATTTATCAATGATTTTGAAGAGATCTCAATTAATCAGAATCTCAATAAGATCTCAAGTGAAAATCGATGTTAGGGAAGATGACAATTAGTTAATGATATTCAGAAGATATTAATTGGTGAAGCAATTAGATAGCTCACTGGGCTTGGAATGAGACCCTCAGTATGTCTTCAGGAACTTACTAGTGTGATTCTAGGCATGTCACTTAACTTCAGTTTGCTTCAGTTTTTTTTTTTTCTTTCAAGTATAAAATTAACAACACATCTCTCCCAGTGTTATTATGGGGATCAAATGAGAAAATATTTATAAAATATTTAGTACACTGCCTGGCACATGGTAGGAACATAATAAATGCTTATTCCCTTTTCTCCTTTCCTTCTTAATTTTCAAAATAAGGAATAAGTACAGACTCTGTAAACTATAGATCAGTGAACTTGACTTTGATTCCTGGGAAAACTTTAAAACCTATCATTAAGGGATCATTCTTGAACATTTAGAAAGGAAAAAAATAATTACAAAGAAGCTGATGGTTTCATCAAGAACAAATCATGCCAGAATAACCCTACTTCCCTTTTACTTAGTCTTAATTTAAAAAAAAAAAAAGAAAGAACTTTAAAACAAACAGTGTTTCCATAGACACACCAGAGCACAAAAAAAGGATTCTATGTGACACTCAGAATCATCTGTGCTTTGTTTAAAAAAGGTTTAATGGTCCTTTTTAGGAGAGAAAGTTTTACTCTTGCAGTATCTTGCAGATTTATCTCCCCCACTTCTATTAAAAATTGAGAAAAAGAAACTATAAAAAATAAAGTCAAACTAAGCAGAGTCACACAGTGGCAATATACAACAATGTATATATCTTTCTAATTTTACATCCATTACTTCTATGTTAGAAGGTGGATAATTTTTCACAGGTCCTTTGGACCCCTGCCTGGACCATGGCATTGATGAGAGTTCTTAAGTTTTTCAAAATTGTTTTTTCTTTAAATGTCACTGTTAGATACTAAAGAAGGGAAAGGGACTAGTATGTGCCAAAATGTTTGTGGAAGCCCTGCTTGTAGTAGCTAGAAGCTGGAAAATGAATGGATGCCCATCAATTGGATAATGGTTGAGTAAATTGTGGTATATGAATGTTATGGAATATTATTGTTCTGTAAGAAATGACCAGCAGGATGAATACAGAGAGGACTGGTGAGACTTACATGAACTGATGCTAAGTGAAATGAGGAGAACTAGGAAATCATTATATACCTCAACAATGATACTGTATAAGGATGTATTCTGATGGAAGTGGATTTCTTCAACAAAGAGATCTAACTCAGTTTCAATTGATCAAGGATGGACAGAAGCAGCTACACCCAAAGAAAGAACACTGGGAAATGAATATAAACTGCTTGCATTTTTGTTTTTCTTCCCGAGTTATTTCTACCTTCTGAATCCAATTCTCCCTGTGCAACAAGAGAACTGTTCAGTTCTGCACACATATATTGTATCTAGGATATACTGTAACCTATTTAACATGTATAGGACTGCTTGCCATCTCGGGGAGGGGGTGGAGGGAGGGAAGGAGGAGAAAAATCAGAACAGAAGTGAATGCAAGGGATAATGTTGTAAAAAAAAATATCCTGGCATGGGTTCTGTCAATAAAAAATTATTTTTAAAAAGTTTATATTAAAAAAAATCACTGTTAAATATATAAATTATTCTTCTGATTTTTCCCATTTCACTCTGCCTCCATTCATTCTATTCTTAATTCTCCTAAATTGTCTCCATGAGTTATTATTAGGCAAATAATATCCCATTATATTTATATAACACAATTTGTTTAGTCATTTTCCAATTGTTTAGGAAACAATTTAAGTCATTCCTTTCTCTCTCTCTCCCTATTAGCTCCCCTCCCATCTCGAATCATGAAATTTATTTTCTTTACACCTATTTCCCCTTAAGTGTTATTGTACCTCTTGATACCCCTCTTCTATTTCTCTGTTTCTCTGTTGAATTAGACCATTATGTATACTTCACCAAACTCTGTGTGTGTGTTTGTGTGTGTGTGTGTGTGTGTGTTCCACCCTGTCCATTTCATATGGGATGCAAATTCATCTGATGCCAATCTTCCTATACTTTCTTCAAGGTCTGTATCTTTATTATGCTCAAAAAGTTATCAAACTGTGCATACTCTTTGACCCAGCAAAGTTACTGCTGGGCTTATATTCCAAAGAGATCTTAAAGGAGGGAAAGGGACCCACACGTGCAAAAATGTTTGTGGCTGTTTGTGGCAGCCCTTTTTGTAGTAGCAAGAAACTAGAAACTGAGTGGATGCTCATCAATTGGAGAATGGCTGAATAAGTTCTGGAATATGAATGTGATGAAATATCACTGTTCTGCAAGAAATGATCAGCAGGATGATTTCAGAAAGGCCTGGAGAGACTTACATGAACTGATGCTAAGTGAAATGAGCAGAACCAGGAGCTCAATATACATGGCAACAACAAGACTATAACAATGATCAATTCTGATGGACATGGCTCTCTTCAATAATGAGATGATCAAACCAGTTCCAATTGTTCAGTAATGAAGAGAGCCATCTACACCCAGAGAGAAGACTATGGGAATTGAGTGTGGATCACAACATAGCATTTTCACTTTTTCTGTTATTGTTTGCTTGCATTTTTGTTTTCCTTCTCAGTTTTTTTTTCTTTCTAGATTTGATTTTTCTTGTGCAGCAAGATAACTGTATTAATATGTATACATATATTGGAGCTAACATAATTTTTAACATATTTAACATGTATAGGACTACTTGCCATCTAGGGGAGAGAGTGGGGGGAAGGAGGGGAAAATTTGAAACAGAAATTTTTGCAAGGGTCAGTGTTGAAAAATTATCCATGCATATGTTTTGTAAATAAAAAGCTATAATAAAAAAAGGGGGGAAAAAGGTTTGTATCCTCTTTTCACTCATTTTATATGAGAAACTATCAATTCTAATCTCTTCTTCCTCTTTTCTACATGAGCATATTCCTTCTTTTGCCTTCCCTTCTTATTTTCTTCTTCAAACATCAAAACAGAACCAACCCACTACCAAGACCTCTAATTCTCTAACTTAATTCCCTCATGATCTTTTGAAGACATTAAAATGCTAAAAGGACACTTGTATCTTCTCCTCCTGTATTACAAAAAGTCCTTTCTAATCATTCAGAACAATTTATTTTCTAAGTTCCTATGGATTTGTTTTTCAATTTCATAGTTCTTTCTCATTTCTGATCTTTTCATGGAAATATTGAAAGTCTTTTATTCCTTAAATGTCCATTTCTCTCCTGCAGAATTATACTAACATTTTCAGGATAAGATACTCTTGGTTCTAATCCTCTTTCTTCTGTCTTCTGGAATACTTAAATTCTAAGATCTCCTTTAGTTTTTAGTGGAAGCTATCAAATCTTGTATGATCCTGAATATAGTTCCTTGATACTTGCAGTCCTTTTTATATACTAGTTTTTGAATAGGGTTTTATCCCAGAAGCAGTCTCTATCCCTTAATGAACTTTTGGGTGGGATGGTCAGTCCTGGTTGGTCATGCCCCAGGGTCAAGGGGGTGCTTATACTGGCCCCTACATCTTGGGGTAAGGCCCAGGATCTTTGAACTTTTGGAATGCTGGCCTTCTCTGCTACCTGAGGATAAAACGTTAGGGCTCTAGGTGTGGAATAGATCAGTCTGGTCTTCATGTGGTGGCATTAGGCTAGCTGACACCATGCTGGAGAATGTGGCATTTTCTACTACTATTTCTCTGATCTACCAAAACCTCCAATCTGAAGCTTCCTGAACACCCTGGAGATTTTTCAAGAAACTCTTCACTCTTGCTCTAGATAATGAGTCTTGTTGTCCTCATTTTGAATGATAGATCTTTTCCCCCCGACTGCCTATAAGGTTTTGACTAATTTTCAGTAGAATTGTGGGGTAGAAGAAATAATTTGCAGTAGTTTCTTATTGGATTTCTTGGTCATTATTTGTCTAGTGCAAATAATTATTTTAATAAATAGGTATTTGGGACTTGACAGTTAGGTAGCCATTTTGGCAAGAAATCTCCTCTTTATCTTTAGAGTGCATAGGGAGAGACCTGAGAGGTTATCAGCTTCCAGCCACTCACTTTGCTGATGAGGGAACTGAAATACAGAAAGGTGATGATATTCTCAGTGCCACATAGTATCCGAGGCAGAATTTTAACTCTGTTCTGTACTCCAAAACTCTATCCATTAAGCAACACTGTCTCCCATAATCAAACATTGCATAATTGAATATATTTTGGGCTATTGAGAATGAAGCTGAAAAGCCTAACTCATGATACTCCCATTCTCCCCTATAGTTCAGACTGATTGCTAATTTCTCTCCTGTGTTTGTTCTTTTTTCTTTTTTCTTTTTTCCTTTTTTCCCTTGTGGAAAGTATGAATCTATGATTTCTTCACTGTAGGTACACGCTAGTATGAGATTCAGTTCCCCTATGCAGATCAACAACTTATTTATAATTGATTGTCTTAGAGTTTTGAAACACTGGAAATAAATTACTTTCCTCCATAGTGGGAATGTCAGAAGCAGGATGTGAACCTGCTAATTCTACTAAGCCACCCTATCTCTGACCAGTGAAATCCCAAATAAAAAAGAACATCAAAAGAAAGGATAGAACATACAAAACAAATAAAACAAGTGGCTTAATATAAACCAAACTGAAGAATTCAAGAAGAAAATGTTTCTGTAATGGTATTAACAAGATCTTATGGTTTTAAGCTTGGAACTGGAGTTTGCTTATTGCCAACTCTACAGAGCCTGTTAAGTTGGAAAAAATTTTGCAGTGTGGTCTTGGTGACATTTCACACCATACTTGCTACTGTCCAAGAGCCAGCTTAGCAAAGAACAGAGAGGCTCAATACCAGAAGGTTGGCCACGAGATTCAGAATTATTTGGCCATGGAAACCCATGAAATATATGATAATCAAGCATTTCCCTAAGCCCTGTGAGGTCCTATTGTGTTGCAGGGATGGTGACTGAAATAAGAGGCAAAGAATGCTGAAAATCACCCAGTTAACAGACCATCTACAAACATTACTCCTGACTCTGGGACAATGGACTTTTAGAGATGAGATTTCACCTGTATCTCCTCCTGGACAACTCCAAACCATGCCATCCTGGATCATACAATTCCCGCCCTTTCCCTACTCTGGCTCTTCTAAATAATAATAGAGTAATGAGAAGAATAATAATAGTAACTTAAGATTGCAAGGAGCTTTAAAGTATCATCCCACTGTGTCTTATATTTCTTACTTTCCCCTAGTAAGAATGAGGAAGAACATTTATATTGTGCTTTAAAAGATGCAAAACATTTTATAAGTATATTATTTATAAAATCAAAATTTAACTATTACATTTTAATAAATGTATTACTTTATTCTATATTTATTGCCTTCTAATAATAATAATAATAATACTTAGCATTTACATAGTATTTTTAGAAGTTACACATTTTATCTTAAATTTGTTGTCTTCCTCATAATAAATAATATATTATATTTTTATATAACTTTGAGGATTGCAAAGAGCTTTACTTACATTGTCACCTTTCATCCTCTATTTGTTGCATTCTCCAAATGATGATAGCTAGCATTTATTTAGGATTGTAAAGTTTGAAAAATGTTTTATAAAACTATTATCTTATCCTATATTTATAATATATATTATAGCTATGATAGAAATCATTAATTAACCAACCACAATTAATTAGCTACAGCATGATATTAATTAACTATAAAGCTAGCATTTATATAGCACTTTAAGATTTGCAAAACATTTTACAATGTTATTTCATTTCATCCTCACAACAACCAGCTTTACAGATGAGGAAAATGAAGTTGAGTGATTTGTCCAGGGTCACACTGCTGGTAAGAATCTGCATGGTATTGAACTTCCTGACTCCAGGAAAGTTCATCACTCTATCACTAGACTGCCTATTAGATTGCAAATTTCTTGAGGGCAAGGACTATCTGGCTGGCTTGTATACGTACAATTCCTGGGATGTGGTAAGTGCTTAATTTTTTTTCATCGTCTATTTATCAATTATTTCATTCATCCACTCAACCCAAGACATTTCTTTAAAGGTAAATGAGGTAATATTTGGATGGAAGATTTCCATGCCCATATTTATAGCTTCTCAATAAAATAATAAACTAATAGATTAAAAGAAATTATAATTGATTGGGAGCATGGCTCTCACACACTTCTCTGAAGAGCAAGTAAAATGGATAATGGATTAACATGTTTTCATTGGATGTTCAAATGCCATAAACAATATTATTTCATAAGACATTTGTTCATCTATTCCTGAGGGCTCCAAATGAGTGTAAGCATAATAAAGCCAATGAAGAATATTATACTTGTACTCATATTTATTACAGATGTAAAAGAAGATAAATTTTATGAAGACTTTGATAAGACCTTCCAAACCAAATCAACATTTTGCTTGATATTTGGTGGCTTTGGTGGGAAGGTGACATTAGGACAGATATATTGAGAAATGTAGTTGGGGATTGAGAAATAAGAGGCACCAGAGGCTTGTTGATTGACCAAAAGTTTTTTGCTTGTATGTCAGGAGTACATTTTATTATGCATAGGTTCTGAATGGGGAGAGAGAGAGAGAGAGAGAGAGAGAGAGAGAGAGAGAGAGAGAGAGAGAGAGAGAGAGAGAGAGAGAGAGAGAGAGAGAGAAAGAGAGAGAGAAAGAAAGAAGAAAATGATTATCATAATTGATAATTGACTACTTATGTGAGCCCTTTCAGAATCAGCCATCTACATGGAGACAGATCTTAGCCAGGTTAGAGCAAAGGTAAAAAAATGACACCTAATTGGAAAAAAAAATTATAAATATGAAAAGACACAGTATGTGATTATAACAGTTACAATCTGATCTCTTCAAATGAGGTGTTATCTTTGAAAAAAATGAAATAGGTAGAAGTCAACATATTGATTCTGACCACCACTTGTTACCGAAACTTAAGAGATGTTACAAAGTCACTATAACTAAGATATAAAAGAAAATGAAAAAGTGGTTCAATATTTCCTTGTTTAGTGGAAAATCATGGCAGTCAAGGGCAATAAAATTCGAATTATTCACTCCTTTGCAACCATTTTCTGAAAGATTATAAGCAATATTATTTTTCCAAATACCCTTCCCCCCAAAAAAAAAAGTGGATGGGAAAATAAGCCTATCAAAACATGGCAAGAAACTAAACCAAGGCAGATTATCCCAATTTTTTTTTTTTTTTTACAGAAGAAACTGGAAAAGTGACAAAAATAGATGGAAAATAGAAGCAGTACTGTTGGAGAAATCTAATTTTATTAAGGATAATCATGGAACTGGATCAACTAAAGTCCCCTCATTTTAGTACATAATATGATAAAATTGAACTGGTGCTTATGAAAGTGAAGAAAGGAAGGGGAAGAATTTGATTAAATATATACAAAGAAATCAGAATCACAGTTTTAAAGGTATTCATAGGTCAATTTTCAGCATATTTCAGAGAGGAGATTTCAAAACAATAGGAAAAAACCATAAAGATAATCATTAGTCAAAAAAAAAAAAAAGGCATTGACAATTACTGACCCATATGCTGACTTCCTCATTTCCATAAAAAATTTTAGCAGAATATTTTAAGTTGAAGACAGGAGAAAGGAGCAGGCAGATTTTTTGCTGGCAATTTTCTACAGCAAACTATACTTTCATAATATATAATTAACTGAGAGGTGTAGAGAATACAATATCCCACTGTTAAGAAGGCAGTATGGTACAGTAGGAACTGGATCAGAAGACATGGTTCAAATCCTTTCTCTGAACTTACTACCTGTGTGACTTTGGGTATGATGTACTGCCTCCCTGGGCTTCAATTTCCTTATTGGCACAATGAGAGCTTTGGATGGTCTTTGAGATCTTCTTTTTCATATTTAAATTGACCATCATATGTTGTACTTTTTCTCTATGTGTATATCTCTCCCTCCTTCCCTTTCCTCTCCTCACCTTTCTTCTTTCTTTTCTCCCCTCTTTTCTTGTCTTCTCTTCTTTCCTTTCTGTCTCTTCCCCATCCCCCTCTCCTCCTCCTCCTCTTCCTCCTCTTCCTCCTCCTCCTCCTCCTCCTCCTCCTCCTCCTCCTCCTCCTCCTCCTCCTCCTTCTCTTCCTCCTACTCCTCTTTCTCTTCCTCCTCCTCTTCACTCTTTTCTTCCTCCTCCTCTTCCTCCTCCTCCTCCTTCTCCTCCTCCTCTTCTTCTCTTCCTCCTCCTCCTCTTCCTCCTCCTTCTTTTCCCCATCCCTGCCCCTCCATCTTCCCCAAGCCCTCTCTCCTTTAGGTTAATCATTCCAGGTGGATTCAAACCATAGTAAGGGTGGTGCTCTGGATAGACTGCTTCATCTGGGAGTCTGGAAAGACCTGAATTGAAATCTAACCTCTTCTGGAAAATAAGAATAATAATAGTACCTCACTAATAGTGAGGAGAAAATGAAGTAGTATTTGTAAAACATGTTATGAGTGTTAAATTTTTATTTAAATGCTAATGCTATAATTGTTATGTGACTTGGATTCAAGGGAGGGAAGGACAATGGAGAGATTGGAAAAAACTGTAAGAAAGGTCCTGAAGCAGTTGGGGCAGGTGAGGAAAATGGTAGCTATGTGTAATGTCACGGCATAGAGAAGAGCAGATGGATAAAGGGCCCATCTGGAAGGCTACTTGTTCATGCTATTTGGAGAATTTGGGGAAGGGTGATGATGCTGACTTATGATTTCATGTATATAGGGATCTCTTCTTAAGAAATGTCCTCTACTAATTCAGATTAAAGATTTTTCTATATACTGTATGGCCTTAGAGAGCTATCTTAGGGCACTGGGAGATTAAGTGCCCTTATCATGTAACCAGTATATGTGAGAGGCAGGGCTTGAACACGTCTCCTGGACTCCAAGGCTTGTCCTCTGTTCACTACACCATGATGTCTCCTACTGGCAGTAATATTCCATATATATAAAGGTGATCTATTTTATTTTAATTGTTAACTAAAATTTTGCAATTTAAAAATTTTAAATTCAGAGACTTAGATATTTATTGGATCATAGATTTAGAACTGCCAGGGTTTTCACACATCACCTAGTCTTAACTCCTTATTTAATAGTTTGGAAACTAAGATTCAGAGAGACTGAAATGTCAGATATCATTCAGGGAATCAGTAAGAGTAAAGTTGAGATTCAAGGCCACATCCTCCCACATCAAGTTCTATACCCTTTCCTTTTTGTATTTTTGTCAAATTATATTTAATATTTCCTACTTATAATAAAATATTTAACCTATACTTAGTTTTAGAGTTGAAAAGGACCTTAGACATAAACCAGTTCAAACCCTTTATTTTTATAGAACAGGGGAAGAATTTTAATTTCTAGAAATTCAGCAGTATCTCAGAATCAAGCCTTCTAGCAGAAAGCCCAATTTCTTAGACAAGGTAGTCCTGGGAGCTGCCTTTTAACTAACCCCAAGTGTGAGCATTTTGGGGATTTGTCTCTATAGAGAGCTTTTCAGCAGCAAGTCATTGTTGAAAGAGTAATGTGTGTATGTGTGTGTGTGTGTGTGTGTGTATGCATGAGTGCGTATGTGCTCATCCATATAAATACATGTGAATAGGCATATATCCACGTATATATGTACAGATGTGTGTACATACATACCCATATCTAGAGATACACACACACATGCAGCCATACATACAGATGCAAGTCTTTGAGTTTTGCAAAGCATTTATCTGCATTATTTGCTTTGACCCTCACAACCAATTTCTGCTCATATCACTGGGTATCATTTCACATAAATCTTCCTAGGTTTATCTGGAAATGAAATCCAGTCAAGACAATAATCATTTATAAAACATTAACCATATGTCAGGCATTGTGGTAAACACTAGGGATAAATAAAAGCAAGGAGAAATATGCATGTGGGTAGAGAGAGAGACAGAGAGAGAAAGAGAGAGAGAAGAGAGACAGAGAGACACACACACACACACACACACACACACACACACACAGAGAGAGAGAGAGAGAGAGAGAGAGAGAGAGAGAGAGAGAGAGAGAGAGAGAGAGACAGAGACAGAGACAGAGAGACAGAGACAGATACACAGAGAGACAGAGAGATTCTTTGCCCTCCAATTGCTTGCATTCTAATGGGGGAAGACAACACTTAAAATGAAAACGAAAACTCATTCCCTTTATTATTTCTTATAGGCACAATACCACACTGCTTTTGTAGTCCATAATTTGTTCAACCATTCCCCAATTGATGGTCATATTCTCAGTTTCCAAATCTTTGCCATTTCAAAGTTGTAGAAGTCCTATTAATATTTTTGCAGCTACTGGTCCTTTGATATCTTTGGGGTATAAGCCTACTAGCAGTATTGCTAGAATAAAGGGTCCGCATAATTTAGTAACACTGAGGACATAGTTCCTGATTGTTTTCCAGAATGACTGAACTAATTCATGTCTCCAACATCCATATATTAAAGGCCCTGTTTTCCTGTTACCCCCTTCAACAGTTATCATTTAGGGGTCAGTTTTGGTGTTTTCCATTTTTGCTAACTTTGCCAAATATGGATGGAAGGAGGAACTTCAGAATTGCTATAAGTGAACTTTAGAATTGCTCGAATTTGCATTTCTGTATTACTGACTTGGAGCATTTTTTTTCATATAGTTATTGATAGCTTAGATTTCTTCCTTAGGAAAAAACTGCCTGTTTAGTTGTTTAATGTTTAGATATAATTGCAAATTGCTCCCCAGAATAGTAGAATAGTTCACAGTCCCATCACATATTACATGAATTTTCCCATTTTTCTACAGTCCCTTCAACATTTGACATTTGGGGGGTCAACTTTGCCAATTTGATGGATATAATATCCTCAAAATTGCTTCAAGGGAACCTTAAAATTGCTTTAATTTGCTTTTCTCTAATTATTAGTGATTTGGAGCATTTTTTACATGACTATTGATAGTTTAAATTTCTTCCCTCTAGGACTTCCGGTTAAGATGGCGGAGAGGAGGCTCACAGTTGCATAAGCTCCGCGCTTTCTCTCACTATCCACTTCATTACAAGCCTCTGAATCAATGCTTGACTGAAAAAAAAACCCACAAATAGTTACCAAGAGAAGCCATCCTTGAGATCCGCCAAGAAAGGTCTGTCTTTACTGGAGGGCTGGGGCGGTTTTAGATCGGGCGCAGGCTGAGGGCAGCGGCAGTGAGAGCACGGGAGCAGAGCTGAGAGGGGGTGGGGAGTGATCGTAGCCGTCTCTGCGGGGAGAGCTTCGCTACAGGTTTGGAACCTGCAGCAAGTCAACAGCCCAGCAGAGAAGCTAAAAACACCGGGGCTGAAGAACACAACCCCAAACAGCTGGAGTCTCTCAGGACCTGGCCCCCCCCCCTTCCCCCCCTCAGTGACTCAGCACGCTTTGGGATCTCAGAGCGCAGGCGCAGCACAGTCCTGCTAGTGCCTCACTACTGCCACCTGCAGTCTGTAGAGGAAGCTCGATAACACACCCAGCCCCCCCCCCAAAGAAAGACTCCAGTTTTTTCTGTTTTTCTTTGGTAGTTTATCTCTGATTAATAGACAGAATGAGCAAGAAGCTGAAGAGGACTTTAACCCTCGACAGCTTCTATACAGATAGAGAGCAGACTCTAAATCCTGAGGAGACTAAAAACAGGCAGTCCCCAGGTGATTCCCCAAAGGAGGAAATCATCTGTTCCTCAGCACAGATGAACCTCATAGAAGTGATTAAAAAGGCTCTCACAAGGGAGCTAGAAGAAAAATGGGAAAAGAGTCTGGAGAAAGTTAAAGAGAGAGTGGATAAAGAAGTAAAATCCTTGAAAAATAGGATTAGTGAACTGGAAACAGAAAACAGCTCTCTAAAAAACAAAATTGGCGAAATGGAAAAAAATTCCACAGAACAAAAGAACTCAATTGGACAATTAGAGAAAGATTTTAAAAAAGTGAGTGAAGAGAATACTTCACTGAAAATCAGAATTGAACAAGTGGAATTGAATGACTCGAGGAGACAAGAAGAATCAGTCAAGCAAATCCAAAAAAATCAAACAATGGAGAAAAATGTGAAATACCTTCTGGGGAAGACAACAGACCTGGAAAACAGATCCAGGAGAGACAATCTGAGAATCATTGGACTCCCAGAAAAACATGATGAAAAAAAAAGCCTGGACACTGTCTTCCAGGAAATCATCAAAGAGAACTGCCCAGAAGTCATAGGAACAGAGGAAAAAATAAACATTGAAAGGATTCATCGATCACCCACTGAAAGGGATCCTAAAATCAAAACACCAAGGAATATAGTGGCCAAATGCCAGAACCCTCAGGTGAAAGAAAAAATATTGCAAGCGGCTAGAAAAACCCAATTCAAGTATCAAGGAGCCACAATAAGGATCACCCAGGATCTGGCAGCATCCACATTAAAAGATCGAAGGGCCTGGAATATGATATTCCGAAAGGCTAAGGAACTTGGTATGCAACCAAAAATAACTTACCCAGCGAGAATGAGCATCTTTTTCCAGGGAAGAAGATGGACATTCAACGAAGTAAGCGAATTTCATCTATTTCTGATGAAAAAACCAGAACTTAACAAAAAGTTTGATCTACAAATATAGAACTCAAGAGAAATCTAAAAAGGTAAAGATTAATCTTGGGAACTATATTTTGACTATATAGATGTATAAAGAATACATGTATACCTTGTTCTAGAAATTGATGTGGAAAGGACATTGTACCAGAAAAAGGGTAAAGTGGGGGTAGTACATCTCATGAAGAGGCATAGGAAACCTATTATATCTGAGAGAAAGAATGGAGGGGGATGAATATAGTGGGTATCTTACTGCCTTCAGAATTGGCTTTAAGTGAAAAATCTTAAGACATATTCAATCTATGGTGAAACTTCTCCCATCTCATTGAAAAGTGAGAAGGGAAAAGTGGAAAGGGAAGGAATAAGCTAAGCGGAAGGGAATACGGGAACTGGGAGGGAAAGGGGTAAGATAGGGGGAGGAACTCTAAGGCGGGGGGAGGGACACTAAAAAGGGAGGGCTGTGAGAAGCAAGGGGTGCTCACAAGCTTAATACTTGGAAGGGGGGGAAAGGGGAAAGAAGGGAGGAAAGCATAAACTGGGGTTAACAAGATGGCAAGTAATACAGAATTGGTCATTCTAACCATAAACGTGAACGGGGTAAACTCCCCCATAAAGAGGAAGCGGTTAGCAGAATGGATTAAAAGCCAGAATCCTACAATATGTTGTTTACAGGAAACACACCTGAAGCGGGGAGATACATGCAGGTTAAAGGTAAAAGGTTGGAGCAAAATCTACTATGCTTCAGGTGAAGTCAAAAAAGCAGGGGTAGCCATCCTGATCTCAGATCAAGCTAAAGCAAAAATTGACCTAATTAAAAGAGATAAGGAAGGACACTATATCTTGCTAAAGGGTAGCATGGATAATGAAGCACTATCTATATTAAACATATATGCACCAAGTGGGGTAGCATCTAAATTCTTAAAAGAGAAACTAAGAGAGCTGCAAGAAGAAATAGACAGTAAAACTATAATAGTGGGAGATCTTAACCTTGCACTCTCAGAATTAGATAAATCAAACCAGAAAATAAATAAGAAAGAAGTCAAAGAGGTAAACAGAATACTAGAAAAGCTAGATATGATAGATCTCTGGAGAAAATGTAATGGAGACAGAAAGGAATACACTTTCTTTTCAGCAGTTCATGGAACCTATACAAAAATTGACCATATATTAGGACATAAAAACCTCAAACTCAAATGTAGTAAGGCAGAAATAGTAAATGCATCCTTTTCAGACCACGATGCAATGAAAATTACATTCAACAAAAAAGCAGGGGGAAGTAGACCAAAAAATAATTGGAAACTAAATAATCTCATACTAAAGAATGATTGGGTAAAACAGCAAATCATAGACATAATTAATAACTTCACCCAAGAAAACGATAATAATGAGACATCATACCAAAATGTATGGGATGCAGCCAAAGCGGTAATAAGGGGAAATTTCATATCTCTAGAGGCCTATTTGTATAAAATAGAGAAAGAGAAGGTCAATGAATTGGGTTTGCAATTAAAAATGCTAGAAAAGGAACAAATTAAAAACCCCCAGTCAAACACTAAACTTGAAATTCTAAAAGTAAAAGGTGAGATCAATAAAATTGAAAGTAAAAAAACTATTGAATTGATTAATAAAACTAAGAGTTGGTTCTATGAAAAAACCAACAAAATAGACAAACCCTTAGTAAATCTGATTAAAAAAAGGAAAGAGGAAAATCAAATTGTTAGTCTTAAAAATGAAAAGGGAGAACTCACCACTAACGAAGAGGAAATTAGAGCAATAATTAGGAGTTACTTTGCCCAACTTTATGCCAATAAAATTCGACAACTTAAATGAAATAGAAAAATACCTCCAAAAATACAGCTTGCCCAAACTAACAGAGGAAGAAGTAAATATCCTAAACAGTCCCATCTCAGAAAAAGAAATAGAACAAACTATCAATCAACTCCCTAAGAAAAAATCCCCAGGACCAGATGGATTTACATGTGAATTCTACCAAACATTTAAAGAACAATTAACTCCAATGTTATATAAACTATTTGAAAAAATAGGGATTGAAGGAGTCCTACCAAACTCCTTTTATGACACAGATATGGTACTGATACCTAAACCAGGTAGGCTGAAAACAGAGAAAGAAAATTATAGACCAATCTCCCTAATGAATATTGATGCTAAAATCTTAAATAAAATATTAGCAAAAAGATTACAGAAAATTGTCACCAGGATAATACACTATGACCAAGTAGGATTTATACCAGGAATGCAGGGCTGGTTCAATATTAGGAAAACTATTAGCATAATTGACTATATCAATAACCAAACAAACAAAAACCACATGATCATCTCAATAGATGCAGAAAAAGCATTTGATAAAATCCAACATCCATTCCTAATAAAAACACTTGAGAGCATAGGAATAAATGGACTTTTCCTTAAAATAGTCAGGAGCATATATTTAAAACCATCAGTAAGCATCATATGCAATGGGGAAAAACTGGAACCTTTCCCAGTAAGATCTGGAGTGAAGCAAGGTTGCCCACTATCACCATTATTATTTAATATCGTATTAGAAACACTAGCCTCGGCAATAAGAGTCGAGAAAGATATAAAAGGAATTAGAGTAGGCAATGAGGAAACCAAACTATCACTCTTTGCAGATGATATGATGGTATACCTAGAGAACCCCAGAGATTCTACCAAAAAGCTATTGGAAATAATTCATAATTTTAGCAAAGTAGCTGGCTACAAAATAAATCCCCATAAATCCTCAGCATTTTTATACATCACCAACAAAACCCAACAGCAAGAGATACAAAGAGAAATTCCATTCAGAATAACTGTTGATACCATAAAATATTTGGGAATCTATCTACCAAAGGAAAGTCAGGAATTATATGAGCAAAATTATAAAAAAGTCTCCACACAAATAAAGTCAGACTTAAATAATTGGAAAAATATTAAGTGCTCTTGGATCGGCCGAGCGAACATAATAAAGATGACAATACTCCCTAAACTAATCTATTTATTTAGTGCTATACCAATCAGACTTCCAAGAAAATATTTTATTGATCTAGAAAAAATAACAACAAAATTCATATGGAACAATAAAAAGTCGAGAATCTCAAGGGAATTAATGAAAAAAAAATCAAATGAAGGTGGCCTAGCTGTACCTGATCTAAAATTATATTATAAAGCAGCAGTCACCAAAACCATTTGGTATTGGCTAAGAAATAGATTAGTGGATCAGTGGAAAAGGCTAGGCTCACAAGACAGAATAGTCAACTATAGCAATCTAGTGTTTGACAAACCCAAAGCCCCTAACTTCTGGGAAAAGAATTCAATATTTGATAAAAACTGCTGGGATAATTGGAAATTAGTATGGCAGAAATTAGGCATGGACCCACACTTAACACCATATACCAAGATAAGATCAAAATGGGTCTATGACCTAGGCATAAAGAACGAGACTATAAATAAATTAGAGGAACATAGAATAGTTTATCTCTCAGACTTGTGGAGGAGAAAGAAATTTGTGACCAAAGATGAACTAGAGACCATTACTGATCACAGAATAGAAAATTTCGATTACATCAAATTAAAAAGCCTTTGTACAAATAAAACTAATGCAAACAAGATTAGAAGGGAAGCAACAAACTGGGAAAACATTTTCACAGTTAAAGGTTCTGATAAAGGCCTCATTTCCAAAATATATAGAGAACTGACTCAAATTTATAAGAAATCAAGCCATTCTCCAATTGATAAATGGTCAAAGGATATGAACAGACAATTTTCAGAGGATGAGATTGAAACTATTACCACTCATATGAAAGAGTGTTCCAAATCATTATTGATCAGAGAAATGCAAATTAAGACAACTCTGAGATACCACTACACACCTGTCAGATTGGCTAAGATGACAGGAAAAAATAATGATGAATGTTGGAGGGGATGCGGGAAAACTGGGACACTAATGCATTGTTGGTGGAGTTGTGAACGAATCCAACCATTCTGGAGAGCAATCTGGAATTATGCCCAAAAAATTATCAAAATGTGCATATCCTTTGATCCAGCAGTGTTTCTATTGGGCTTATATCCCAAAGAAATACTAAAGAAGGGAAAGGGACCTGTATGTGCCAAAATGTTTGTAGCAGCCCTGTTTGTAGTGGCTAGAAACTGGAAAATGAATGGATGCCCATCAATTGGAGAATGGCTGGGTAAATTGTGGTATATGAATGTTATGGAATATTATTGTTCTGTAAGAAATGACCAGCAGGATGAATACAGAGAGGCTTGGAGAGACCTACATGAACTGATGCTAAGTGAAATGAGCAGAACCAGGAGATCATTATACACTTCGACAACGATATTGTATGAGGACATATTTTGATGGAAGTGGATTTCTTTGACAAAGAGACCTGAGTTTCAATTGATAAATGATGGACAAAAGCAGCTACACCCAAAGAAAGAACACTGGGAAACGAATGTGAACTATCTGCATTTTTGTTTCTCTTCCCGGATTATTTATACCTTCTGAATCCAATTCTCCCTACGCAACAAGAGAACTGTTCGGTTCTGCAAACATATATTGTATCTAGGATATACTGCAACATATCCAACATATAAAGGACTGCTTGCCATCTAGGGGAGGGGGTGGAGGGAGGGAGGGGAAAAAAAATCGGAACAGAAATGAGTGTAAATATAATGTAATTATTAAATAAAAAAATTATAAAAAAAAAAAAAATGAAAAAAAAAAAAAAAAAATTTCTTCCCTCTATTCATATCTTTTGACCATTTTTTAATTAAGGATTTTTTTTTCTTACAAATTAGAATGAGCTCTTTAGATACCTGAAAATGAGAAAGAAACTTGCTGCAAAAATACTCCACCTCCCCTTCCTGGTTAGCTGTTTCTCTTCTAATTATAGCTATATTGGTTGTATTTATGCAAAGTCTTTTTAATTTTATATAGTAAAAAATGTCCATTTTATCTGCTTTGTTCTTCTCTGTGCCTTGTTTGGTTTTGAACTCTTTTGCTATCAATAAATCTGAAAAGTAGCACTTCTTTGTTCCTTTATTTATAATGTCATTTCTTATGTTTAAATCATGTATCCATTCAAAGCTAGTCTTGTATAGTATAAAATATTGGTTTATACTGAATTTATTCCATATTGCTTTCTAGTTTTCCTAGATTTTGTCAAATCCTAAGTAGCTGGAATCTTTGGATTTTACTAGGTAACTAACTTTGTTTCTGTATGTGGTGTGCCTAATCCATTCTGCTGATTGATCTATTTCATAATCAGTACTAAATCATTTCAATAATTTCTGACTCGTAGTATAGCTTGAAATATATTCTTTTCTATTTTTTCATTGTTTCCCTTTTGATTTTTTCTTTCCTTTTTTATTCTTTCAAATGAATTTAAATGTTTGTTTCTCTAGTTCTATAAAATAATCCTCTTGGTAGTTTGATTTGTATGGCATTAAATAAATTAATTTAGGTGGCATTATAATTTTAATTATATTGGTTTGGCCTATGTATGAGCAATTACTATATCTCCTGATTCTATTTATGAATGTTTTTCTTTTTGTCAATAGTGTTTTGTAGTTTATTCATATAGTTCCTCTCTTTAATCCCCCCACTTCACAGAGAAGCCAAGAGACTTATCTGATATGGAACAAATAAATAATTGTCATAGGTAGGACTTGAATCTGATTTTTCTGATTCTAGATATAGCAGTATTTCCATGGTGCCATGTTGCCTCAAAGGATTGCTAACATGGCAACTGCAACTGAAAGTCGTGAGTTCCCAAGTACCTTGCTTCTTGCAGAAAAAAGAGGATCGTTCTTGTGCTCCTTTGACTGGAGAATCTTTTAAAGGAACTAAAGTTGTGGGCTGGGAGAGTCAAAAATCCTGATTCTATGGTCCTATTTCTACTGCAATGAGTTTCTCATAAGGTGCTAATTCAACGAGGAGATTGGCTATCTGGTAGCCTCAAAATATACTCTGCATCTTAGGGAAATACTATCAGAGATATTAGGTAATCTGGAAGAGACTGTATAGGTTCACTGGAATGTTGGTATTTTGTTCTGATAACAATACCAAGTTCACTTCTAAGCAGAGTTTATGGATTAGTGTAAATTCTTGATTTGTTTTTTGTATGTGTTTACTATATCTGTGTTTAGCACCTTTTGCTTTACTATAAGGTGAAATCAAGACTATCCTTTATTTATTAAGCATTTGCTCACTCTCACTCTGTGTGTGTGTGTGTGTCTGACACCAGGTTTGAATTCAGGTCCTCCTGACTTCAGGGCTGGTGCTCTATCCACTGTGCCACCTAGCTGCTCTGGAAAATAATTCTCAAAAAAACTAAGAGTGGGAGGATCAGAAAAACCAGACAAGCTAATAGTACCTTTTGGGGACCATCCACCAAGATCAGAACCCAGATCTCAAGGGACCCTAGTCATGTCTTACCCACAAATTATTATAAACCAGAAGTATTATATTATCCAAAAAGAGCCTGGCAAACCCATTAAGCAACAAAAGCAGACAAAATAGGAAAACATGAGATGGTAGGCATATGACCTCCAAAATATGTAAATTCAAGAGACACTTTTTTAGAGAGTATATGAAACTAATTGTAGTAATCCCTTAAGTTTTGGAATTTTATTAAGGACTTTTCCTTCCTTCCTTCCTTCCTCCATTCCTCTCTCCCTTCCTTCCTTCCTTCTTCCTTCTCTCTTTCCCTCCTTCTTACCTCCTTCCTTCCTTTTGATTTTCTCTGTTCCTGTCTGTCTTTTTTTCTTTCTTCCTGCCTTCCTCTATCTAAGCAACATTTATTGAATATTTATTCCATAAACATTTCTTTATTAGGAACTATGGTTATAGTTAGAATAGTCATACAGAAGATATAGGAAGCATGGCACTTGTCTTCAAGGGGAACACAATCTACTTCTAATACTATACTAAAGAAATGTATATGTGGGCAAGGGGGTATGTGTATATAGGAGAAATGAAAGAATATAGTTGGTCTTATTTTCTTCTCAGTTCTTATGTGTACTAGTTTTTCCATGTATAAACCCAAGAAAAATAACTGTGTCCCCAAAGACTGTGACTCATAGTCATAACCACTCGTATGATGGTTCCCAATAGTGAACCTTGCACAAGAGTTTTAGATTTATTTTATTTACTTGGCAAAGCACATAAGCAAAATCAGAATCATAGGAACTCTGAGTTGGAAGGGACCTCAAAATCCATCTTGTCTAACACCAACAAGAATAGGAATCTCTTCTCCATTTTTCCAGCCCTTACTTAAGCACCTCTAGAGAGAAGGAACCTTCTTCTTCCCAAGGCTATCCTTTCCATTTTGGGGTGGCTCTGACTATTATAACATTTTTCCTTTTATCAAGCCCAAATCTGTCCCTTTTCAATTAATCAACTTGGCCCCTTGGGGACAAGAGAAATAATTCTAATACTTCTTCTATACAATAGCCTTTCAAACACTTGAAGTATCTCTTCTGTCCCTCCAAATCCTCTCTTCTTCAAGCTAATCCTTCACAATTCTTTCAAATGATCCTTATGTGATATCATTGCTGCTTTATGGACCTTTATTGTCCTTCACTGAGTGTTCTCTGGGTTTCAATGTCGTTAAAATGTGAAACTGGAATTGAAAGCAATATTCCTGTTATGGCTGCCTGCCCAATGCAGAATAGAATAACTATTGCTTCTCCAGTCTTGGGTGCTATACCTCTCTTAATACAGCCAAAGGTTCCATTAGCTTTTGGATTTGTTTACAATGAGTTTTCAGTACTCATTGCAACAATCTATTGTGTAGCTCTATCTCTCATATCTTGTGTAGTGTCTTCCTTGAACACAAATAAAAGACTTAACACTTATCCTTCTTAAATTTTATCTGATTAGACTTGGGCAGGTTATACCGACTTTTCGTGATGTTTTGGGATCCTAATTCCATCATCCACTGGGTTAACTATTTTTTCCTGTTTTGTGTCACTACAGATTCAGCAGACATGCCATTTATACTTTTACCCAAGTCATTGGTGAAGATGATGAACAGCATAGGATCAAAAATAGTTCTTGAAAATCAGAATGTTTGTCTTTCTTCAGTTCTGTGACCCCACTTTCATTTTCCACAGCCTTTTAGATTACCAACAACATACAAAAGTTCTGGTAAGTTATTTTAGAATTCTGGGAGGTAGTTTATGCCAGTGTGGTGATTGGAATTCCTTGGGAACAATTCCTTGAGTAATTCCTAATTATTTCCTCATTCATCTTGGTCTTTAAGTCCCTATTAATCATTTTTAATTCATATTTTCACAGTCCAATTATGAATTGTCGAGATAGAAAAAAGAGAAGTAAATTAAGAAGTAAATAGTTCCTCCTTCTTTCTCTCAGAGCATTTCACCTCTTTTTGATTTAAATAACCTGATTTTATCTAGATTTCTCTAGATAAATTTATCTAGATTTCTAATTGCAACAAAAGCCTATAAAGAATTTTAATATGCAAGTGTCATTAAGGGACTTGTCTTTATGTTCTGTGCAGAATATTGGAAAAAAATTAATTATGTGCAATAGTTCTTTTTATCTTATTAAAGTTTTTTTTTTATTTTACAAAACACGTGCATGAACAATTCTTCAACATTAGCTCTTGCAAAACCTTGTGTTCCAATCCCTCCCTTCCCCCATACCCTCCCCCAAATGGCAAGTAGTCCAACATATGTTAAACATGGTAGTAATATATGTTAAATCTAATATATGCATACATATTTATAGAATTATATGCTGCACAAAAAAGCAGATCAAACCAGTAAAAAAAAAAAAAAAGAAAAAGAAAAAGAGAAGCAAAATAAACTATGCAATAGTTCTTTAAGTCCTGATTCAATTTCCAAAGAAGCATTCCATATATACAACTTATGAAGTATACCCTAAGGTACTTACAGTACAAAAACTTTCCTTAAGAACAGAGAAGCTAAACACCTTAAATGACTTTCAGAAATTGATAGGAGCTATCCAATGGATGCGACCAGTGTTAGGCTTGACTACTTATCAATTGCAACCATTATATGACATTTTAAGAGGCGATACTGCTTTAAACTCACCATGTCAATTTACAAAAGAAGCTCAAGAGGCTTTGAGAGAAGTTGAACTGGCTTTATCCAATGTGGTTGAAAGAGTCACTCAAAAACCCTTTGAAATATCTGCACCCACCGCAATCCTTCATCAAGGAGACAGCGTGATAGAGTGAGTGAACCTCCCAGCACAACCAGAACAAAGCCTTACTCCTTACCCAATGCTTGTGGCCAGAATTTTATTAAAGGCCATTAAGTGAACAGTATCTAGGATAAGACCTGACAAGATAGATACCTTTTATACTAATGCACAAATTAATGTGTGCTGTGAAACCATCCCAGAGTGGCAAATTTTATTGGCCATAGCTCCAAATTTTACACACGAGTCTCCATTAAAGATTATTACATAATTGGTGATGAATTCTTGAAGAAAAAGTTTATAAAGTTTATTTTTCCAGATGCATCAAATCATAATATTTGCACTGTATACGCTCGTGACTTAACTATAAAGAGAGTAGTCAGAACTCCTTTTCAGTCCACTCTGCAGAATGAATTGTATGCAATCATTCTAGCTCTTACTTATTATCCAGGAGATATAAATATAATATTGGAGTCAGCCTATTTAGTAGGTATGGTACAAAGAATTGCCACAGCCCAAATAAAATTTGTAGCTTCTAATATATATCAGCTCTTTAAGGAACTTCAAGAACAAGTGAGAAAGCATCCAGGCAAGATTTATATCTTGCATGTCCACTCTCACAATGGACTTCAAGGTCCTATTTTTGATGGTAATTCAAAGGCAGATAGCCTTCTAACTATGTTGGACAAAATTCCTTTATTTCAGGAAGTCCAAGAATCTCATTTTAAATATCATCATGCTACTCGAGCTTTATATTTACAATTTGGAATAATAAGAGAGGAAGCTAGGAGCATAGTAAAAGCCTGTATGGCTTGCCTTCCTTTCCACGCTCCTGCACTGCCTCCAGGGAAGAACCCTCATGGTTTGAGATCCAGTGAAATTTGGCAAATGGATGTGACCCATTATAAATCTTTTGGTCATCTGTCTTTTATCCATGTTGTGGTAGACACCTTTTCAGGATTCACTTTTGCAATACCAGCAGAAAAAGAGACAGCCTGAGTGGTCACTGAATTACTTATCCAAGTATTTGCAATTATGGATGTGCCACAATAAATAAAAACAGATAATGGACCCGCACATATTTCTAAACATTTTGCACACTTTTGTGCACAGTATAAGGTTTTACATACTACTAGCATATCCCTTAATCCTCAAGGACAGGCAATAGTAGAAAGAAGAAACAGAGACATTAAGACACTCCTTCAAAAAACAAAAGAAAGTGGGAGCCACAGGTAACCCTAGAGAACTTCTAAATCTAGCCCTTTATACTATTAACTTCTTGATTTTTGACAAGGATGTACTGGCTCTGGCAGACAGGTTTTATGACCCACTGGAAAGGCAATGTCCAGTGTGAGCAGGTCCACTATCTTTAGATAATTGCCAGGTGATGTGGAGAGACCCAGAAAGTGGTGAATGGAAGGGACCAGATAGATTAACTGCTTGGGGGAGAGGGTTCGCTTGTATCGCTACAGATGGAGAAGGAATCAGATGGGTGCCAACGAGCCATATTCGTCTTGTCTATCGGAAAGCAATGGAGCAGACCCTTCAAATGAAAAAAGATCCAAGAAGCATCAGGTGGTTGCTGACTGTGCCCACCACTGAAAGAGCATGGCAGTTATGGCTTTTGACTCATGGACAGCAAAAATTGTTGGACTTCAAAACCCTCAGGAATCATTGGAATTCCTGAGACATGAAAAGACTGTTGAAGGACTTGAAAACCCTCAGGAATCACCGGATTCTCTGAGACATGATAAGACTGTTGTAGGACTTGAAAACCCTCAGGAATCATTGGATTCTCTGAAACATGATGAAACTGTTGCAGGACTTCAAAATCTGTAGGAATCATTGGATTCCCTAACACATAAAAAAACTGTTGCAGGACTTCAAAAACTTGCAGGGATCATTGAATTCCCTGACACATGAAGCAATGGATAATAGATTGGTTTTGGACTATCTCTTGGCTGCTGAAGAAGGCGTAAGTGTGACTGTTTACATACCCTCCTTCTAGGACTTCTGGAAATCTTTTACAATACCATGTTGGTTTATATTGTTTGTTATATCACTACTTGAATCTACAATTCATGGTTCTTGCATCACATTGAGCCTGTACCAGCTGTAGGGAGAGTCATCACTAATAGCCTCTGTGTTATTGCTCTGTGCTTGTGTAATACCTCCCATGCTGATGGGTTTGTGCATACCTGTTTCTAATAAGACCCTTCAGCCCAGAAACCTGCTAGCAATCCCCAGTTCCCTTTGGTGTTTTTCATCTTCCTTCCTAAGATGTCAGGGAGGGCATGATCTTATCCTTTTTAGTGCTTTCACCTCCCTTCCTGAGAAGTTGGGGCAGGGGGGGTGATCACCTCCTTTTCATTGTTTTCATCTCCTTTCCTGAGAAGTCAGGGAGGGTGTGATCACTTACTTTTTGGGGTTCTCACCTCCCTGAGAAGTCTGGGATGGTGTGACCACCTGTTTCTTTTTTTTTTTTTTAAATAACTTTTTATTGATAGAACGCATGCCAGGGTAATTTTTTACAGCATTATCCCTTGCATTCACTTCTGTTCCGATTTTTCCTCTCCCTCCCTCCACCCCTTCCCCCAGATGGCAAGCAGTCCTTTACATGTTGAATGGGTTGCAGTATATCCTAGATACAATATATGTGTGCAGAACCGAACAGTTTTCTTGTTGCACAGGGAGAATTGAATTCAGAAGATATAAATAACCCGGGAAGAAAAACAAAAATGCAAGCAGTTTATATTCATTTCCCAGTGTTCTTTCTCTGGGTGTAGCTGCTTCTGTCCATCTTTGATCAATTAAGGCTCTCTTTATCAAAGAGATCCACTTCCATCAGAATACATCCTCAAACAGTATCATTGTTGAGGTATATAATGATCTCCTGGTTCTGCTCATTTCACTCAGCATCAGTTCATGTAAGTCTCACTAGTCCTCTCTGTATTCGTCCTGCTGGTCATTCCTTACAGAACAATAATATTCCATAACATTCATATACCACAATTTACTCAACCATTCTCCAATTGATGGACATCCTTTCATTTTCCAGCTTCTAGCCACTACAAACAGGGCTGCCACAAACATTTTGGCACATACAGGTCCCTTTCCTTTCTTTAGTATCTCTTTGGGGTATAAGCCCAGTAGAAACACTGCTGGATCAAAGGGTTTGCACAGTTTGATAACTTTTTGAGCATAGTTCCAAATTGCTCTCCAGAATGGCTGGATGTGTTCACAATTCCACCAACAATGTATCAGTGTCCCTGTTTTCCCACACCCCCTCCATCATTCTGCATTATCTTTCCCTGTCATTCTAGCCAATCTGACAGGTGTGTAGTGGTGACCACCTGTTTCTAAAACAAAAGGAAGTGGGAGATGTAAAGAGCTGAAAACCTTGAGTTGATGTACTGAGGTTGAACAACTGAGCACTAAAGGCTAATTACTGATTGGACATTACTCTATTAGCATATGCTTAGAAAATGGCCCTTCCCACTATTCTGTGCTGGTTCAGTCTTTTGGTGTATACAGAGAATTATGGGAAGGATTAGGGGGTAGAATAAGACAAGGCAGAGTCACCTTTGGCAGTAGATGAAGAGAAGGAAGGTCATAGAGATCCTGCATCCATCTAATTCACTTCTACCCCTAAAAACCAAAAATAAAGACAAAGGACTTTTGATTATCCTGACTCTGGCTGATTCTAAGGTATCCAGGATGCTAACATGTTCTTCACGTATTTGAATAATTTTTCATGATCTTCATGACCAAAGGATTTATTATCTATTAGTCAATCTGATATTAATGAATCTTTCCAACATTGTTGGAGGTTAGTCCTTGAACCTAAGACATAGTTACTATGTCCATCCTGGACAACTTAAAGATAGTTAGAACTTACTAGAACTTGAGTTTCATGGGCACAAACTTTGTGAAACCAGGATCAGTTGACCTCTATTCCATGCAAAGCTTCAAAATGGATTTTTTGCAGTGGATCATAAAAGAACCAAAATTATAGCAGATCTAAAGAGAAAAAGTGAAGTTGATGATGGGAATAACAGTAAAGTGCTGGTAAGGTTGAGAATACTGGGAGAAAGTCAACAGCTGGTAGGGAAAGATAGCACATGTAGTAGCTATCCATGATCTGTAAATTGTCCATCACCAAGAATGTTAAATATCATCAAGATGGTTCTTTACCATGTAGGATTTCCTGTTTGACAAGTGGAAATGAAAGGTGGCTCTTGGAGCTGTTTTTGAGAGTGTGATTGAATGATACGAAGGAGTGGGGAGAGAGAGAAAAAGAGTGACAGAGAGAGAGAAAGAGAGAGACAAACACACACACACAGAGACAAAGAGACAGAAAGACAGAGACAAACACAAAAAGAGAGACACAATACATACAGAGAGTGAAAGAGAGAGAGAGAGAGAGACAAAGACAGACAGAGACAGAGACAGAGACAGACAGAGATAGACACACATACAGAGAGAGAGAGAAAGAGAGACAGACACACACACATACACACAGAGAGAGAGAGAAGAGAGAGAGAGAGAGAGAGAGATTAGATATGTTATAGAGTTTTGTATTGACAAATGTTGAAAACTAAGAACTCAAGGGAGAAAGTATTTCTAAAAATAGATCACTGGAGTCAGTAGGAATTGGATCCAGAGAATATAGTTGTTGGACCTAATAGATTAAAACTGAAATGATTTATTACCCAATCCTTATTTTCTGAAAGGTTATATGGAGTAATAGACAGAGCCAATGTTGAATCTGGATTTGAATCTGAATTATGAATATCTGGGTTCAAATTCTGCATCAGATCCTTATTAGCTATGTTATCTTGAGGAAATTACTTTCCTTCCTAACCCTCGAGGAGTTTAGATTTGATGGTCTCTAAAGTCTTTTCTTGTTCTATTACTCTGATTATGTTTATTAAAATATTTATGCTTCTTAAAATAGGTGTGCCTATATACATATATTGAATATACATGAATATGAATAATATAAATATATTCCATATATAATTACATATTATATATGTTCACCTAGATTTCGTCCTGTTACCTCTTAGAAGTTTGTTTCTACAAATACTATCCATCTCACTTTTGTGTGTTTTTGAGCATATTAGTTATTTTTTCAAATGTCTTTTTGATGCTTTTTTTTTTTCACTTGGGTAGGGGAACAGTGGATTAAATATTGCCTTTGGAGTCTGCAAGACCTAATTCAATCTTTACTCAGATGTTGCTAACTGTTTCAGCTTGGGCAAATCACTAAAACTTTTCCAACCTCAGTTTTCTTATCTGAAAGTGGGGATAATAATTGTACTTACCTCCCAAGAGTGCTGTGAGATCAAACAGGATCATGTATATAAAATACTTTGACAATCATAAATCACTGTATTTAAGTGCTATTATTGTTTTTATTGTGTATATCCTTAAATGTGTATAGGTTGTTTCACAAGAGAATGTGAGTTTCTCTAGAGCCCAAGCTGCCTTTTATCTTCGTATTTTATCCCTGGTAACTGGCACAATGCCTGACACTTAGTTAAGAGCTGAATATACATGTGTTGGCAACTTCCTGATTCCAATTCCAGCATTCTATTTCACTGCCTCACTAAGTTGATATATGTTATGGGCCAGAACTTGAAACAAGGTGCCAAGTCACTGGAATAGATAGAAACAATGATTTTGTACGTAGTATTTATGAGAGTTCACACCTTTAAGTGAGCATATATAAGGAGAAGCCCACAAGCCCACTCTCTCAAAGGCAGAGTCAGATTCATTTCTACTTCCACCTTTGTGCTGGCTGGAGGCTTTGGATTCAAAGGAAGCTAGAGGCAGAAGCTGGAAGAGACAAAAGACTAGCAGCAAGAGCTCTTGGAACTAAGGAGAGAGAGAGGCCTCTAAGAAAGCTAACTGGGCTATTTTGAAGGAGACAATAAAGGATTTGGATTTTAATTCCTGGCTGCAGCTGAGGTGATTATTACGTTGAACCAAAAGGAAGGCTGCTCCAAAAGCCCCCCAAGAAATCTGCTCCCAGAGAACTTTATATTTTAGAGAAGAACACTGCAGATATGTTCTCCCTAATTCATAATTTTGTTCACAATCTGTACAGCCTTTCTGCACACCTCTTTGCCAGCTTTGTTGTTATTTAGTAGTTTTTCAGTTCTGTCCAAGTCTTCATGATCCAACTTGGGCTTTTCCTGGCAAAGATACCAGAATGGTTTCCTATTTTCTTCTCAAGCTCATTTTACAGATGAAGAAAATGAAGCAAATAGTAACAATTAAGTGACTTGCCCAGGATCACAAAGCTAGTGTTTGAGGCTTTATTGGAACTCAGGAAGATCAGTCTTCGAGATTCTCAGCGCAGTGCCCTATTAATTGTACTACCTTGCTCCCCTCTCTACCGGCTAGGTCTTGTAAATTCAATATCTCTTTTCCTTTTGTCAATGTGCAATGTCTACATGTGCAATTCTGTCAGTCTGTTGGGACTGATTTATCTCATTTCCATTGTTAAGATAGTGACTGGTTTGACAGATAGAATCAGTCCCTATCAGTGTCTGATTTGGCCGTAGACATATTCTGAAATCCCAACTCATTTCTTGGTGTTAGAGGTTAAATGCAAAACAGACAAACATAAGAACATCAACAACCAGCCTCAAATTCAAAAACTTCCTGTTTTTAAAGGAAAAAGGAGAGACACCAAATAAGTACAAAAGGATCCAAAAGCTTGGAGAACATCAAATAGTTTTGTACAAAAGCAGCATTTTGATGATCCTAACATAAATAAACCACAAACACAAGAATTACATTTCCCCTAAAATTTCACCCAAATAAAAAATCTGGCAATAAAGTACTCAGCAAAATTGTTTTAATGTAATTTTTAGAACTATTGTCTTCCAAAATTTTTATGTATGCATACACACATATTCTAATACTTCAAATTCGAAGATATGGTTCTAATTGACAAATTTTG
Organism: Antechinus flavipes; assembly: GCF_016432865.1. Classification (NCBI taxonomy): domain Eukaryota; kingdom Metazoa; phylum Chordata; class Mammalia; order Dasyuromorphia; family Dasyuridae; genus Antechinus; species Antechinus flavipes. The sequence goes on along the minus strand of NC_067400.1, from coordinate 29,986,160 downwards.
AGACACTTTCTTAATCTAATTTTAGAAAGAAATAGCTATAAGGGAGAAATCTAATCTAATGTTTAAAAAAAAAGATTCCTGGGCTACATCCAGAAGCCTGAAGTTCCAGATCCTTCACCTTTTGTTTCCTCACTGTAAAATTGAAGGAAGAATACTTATCATGTCTACCCCTTTATAAGGGTAGCCTTGCATGAAGTGTGGGCTGAGTGTGATGATACCTGGCTGGATGCCCACCAATACTCACAGGCTCGTTGTGTAGTATAGTTTATGCAAAGTACTTTTCAAATGTAAAGTACCATATGAATTTAAGCTATTATTATTTATAGAAGTAACATGTTATTGTTGTTATTCAGTTATTTTTCAGTTATGTCTGACTTTTTATTATTATTTTTGTATATTTGTCTAAAATATAAAATATTCATGTCCTCAGTTCAAATCTGGCTTCAGACACTTATTAGCTGTGTGACCCTGCATAAGTCCCTTGACTTTGCCTCAGTTTCCTCAACTAAAATAAGCTAGAGAAAAAAAATCAAGCTATTTCATGGTCTCTGTGAAGTAAAACCCCAAATATAATAATACATGTAATATATACTATGATATATAAAATAATATATTTTTTGCCTAGTCACCATAATATAATCTGCTATTTCATTATCCAAATATTTTCAGATAACTGAATCGAGCCTCAAAAACTACACAAAGTTAGCTATAAATGAAAAGTTAGGCAGAGATCCCAAACTTTGCCTAAATGATAGGACTTTTCCTAACTGGAAGCTCAGAGAAACTGATTAATCTAGGCAGAAAAGCATTAGGAGGGAATATTAGGAAAAGAGCTAACATTTTCTGGAGGCTTCCCTCCACCTAGGTGTTCTATTCCAACAAATTGGGCCAACTGATGACCTATTTTGATATCCTTTTCTGCCACATTTCAGTCTTATCCCTTTCCTCAGGAACAACATACTTGTTTCAGTCTCTAGAATAAACACAATTTTACTGAATGTGGTCATTTATAGGTTTATAGCATTGTCATTCAGTCATTTTTCATTCATGTCTGACTCTGTGATTCTATTTGGGTTTTCTTGGCTAAGATACTGGAGGGGTTTACTATTTTCTTCTTCAGTTTATTTTATAGACAAGGAAACCAAAGTAAAACAAGGTTAAGTGACTTGCTTAGGATCACACAGATATGTGTGATTTGAGATTGGATTTGAACTCAGGAAGATGATTCTTCCTGACTCCAGATCTGGTGCCCTAAACACTATGGTACCACCCAGATGTTCTATCCATTTTATAGACTGACAGAGATTAAGTATTGAATTTGAAGTTGGGTCTTTCTGACACCAAATCCAAAGCTCTTACCCAGAGCCAGATTTCCTCAGCCTATGCACACACAATTCTGGTCAAGTATCAGAAACTTTCCATGACTTATCTAAGGCCCAAGACTGAAAATTATTGATTAGGCACCTTATCACTTATTTTGAGTGAGGTAGGGATATCACTCAACCTTCCCATCTGTCAAATAAGAATATAATCTTTATATATATATATGTATGTGTGTATATATTTGAAATTAATATATTTTTAAAAATTTATATCAAATGTTTCTGCATAGTTGTTAAGTTTGTAATAAAAAAAGAAAAAAAAAGAAAAAATCCTATGAAATGCAATAATGATCAAAATGGATAATGACTGGAAAAATGGTAAACTATTAGAAGAACTTGATGTGTTCCAAAACTCAGCTTCTATTCATAGTGATTGTACCCTGATCCCTACCCCCTGACTACCTTAGATGCCACAATGCTTCTGGGATTGTTTTCAAAGAATGTGTGTGCTGCGGAGGAGACCCCAAAGGATTCTGAGCACAGATGAAGATATGAAAGGACATATCCAGGGGCTCAGCTTCTGGCTTCATCCATCCATGCTGCTCAGCTAGGCTTTAAATCTTACCTGGACTCTCCCTAGCTCACAACCCAAGTGTGAAGCCCTCAGGATCTGCAGGTTATTCTTTAGTGCTTGTTCTGGACAGCACAGCCAGGAATAATGAAGGTGGTTTCAGTCAGGGTTACATGAAAGGAGAAACACTTCCCGGAGTTATAGCTATTTTTAAAGTAGAACAGACTATGAAGGGATCATGAACCTAGACCTGGAGGTGACTTCAGGGACTATTTATCTGACTCCCTTATTGTATAGATCAGAATACTAAGGTCTGGGGATGTTAATTAGCTTGCCCAAGCTCACAGAGATAGGAAGCGTCAGAGATAGATGTTGTACTTAGATCCTGACAAAATGCTCTTTCCACTGTGCCACAGTCTCTCTTATTATAGGGGGTCCTCTCCTATTAGAATCTTCATAGTGCAAGTCATGAGAGAGCTTCAGAGATTTATTTCTACTCTGAAATTCTGTGAGTCTATGAACATACCTATAGCAAAGCTCTGGCGCTATTTTCCCAATGGTAGGTTGAGTTTCCAGAGGATAGTTGCCACATTTCCCCCTTAGGATTGGAGTACCCCTGAGGGGTTGAGAATATATTTTTCTAGGGCTATACCTCACAAGCTCTTACCAATATGCTTCTTATCATTAATTATCGTTAGCTTTTATAATTAGGGGATATTTACGACAGTAGTAGGGCAGCTGGATAGTACAGTGGATCGAGTTACAGAAAGACCTGAATTTAAATATAACTTCAGACTTTTACTAGCCATGTGACCCTGGACAATTCATTTAATCCTATTTGCCTCAGTTTTCTCATCTGTAAAATGAACTGGAGAAGGAAAATGGCAAAGCATTCCAGTATCTTTGCCAAGAAAACTCCAAAGGAGATCATGAAGAGTTGGACATGACTGAAATGACAACCTCACCATAGTAGCATAATGATAATGATACAAAACATGTCTTCCCAACATCTGTGGCACTTTCACTCTTTTACAGACAGAATAGAATAACCTAAATGAGTAATTTACAGATCCTTGTGCTGGAAATATTTTTTTCCCACTTTGTAGTGTATTTTCAACATTCCCATTAGGTATGATGTAGCTTCTCAGCTGGGCTCCTTGTAAAGTCTTGAAGTTGCCTTTCATCACCGTTTGTCCTTTGTTCCTAATACCAATGAGGCACCAACTGTTCCTCATCAGTCAGTGAGTTGGTCAACAATCATTTATCAAACACCTATTGTGTGGTCGGTACTATACTAACTGCTGGAGATATAAGTCTGTGCCATCAGGGAGCTCACGACCCAATGAAGGAGGCAGCATCTCCAAAATTTACATGTGAGATATTTACAGTGTAATTGGAAGATGCTCTCAGAGGCAAGCTGCTGGGGATTAGGAAAGCCTGAGAAATGTGGGATTGGAACTGAAAACTGAGGGATAGGGAAGCCAGGAAATCAAAGTGAGGAAAGAGTTTTCCCAGCATGGGAACAGTCAATGAATAGTCAGAACTTCCAGAGATTGGATGCCATGTATGATGAACAGCAGGAAGGATAATGTATAGAAGAAAGAAGAATATGAGAAATCTGGAAAGGTAAGAATAATTGGGTTATAAAGGGCTTCATATGTCAAGTAGATGATTTTATTTTTTATTCTTGAGGGATTAGAGAACCAATGGAATTCTTGATTAAGGGATATGTGTGACATGGTCAGACTTAATGCTTTAGGAAATTAATTTTGTAAGCTGAACAGGGGATACCCTGGAATGGGGAGAGACTTGAAAAAAGGGATCCAACTAATCGGAAGTCTTTGCAGTAATCCAGGAGTGAGGAGATCAGAGAATGCAACATGATGTTGGCTGTGTCAGTTATACAAGAGATGTGAAGGGAGACATGACGATATTTGGCAATTGATCGGCTACATGAACGTAAATATGAGGGAGGACTTGAGATTGTGAGCTTCCATAACTGGGAGAATAGGACATTGATGGGAAGTCCAAAATCCTTTGACTTCTAAAATCCACAAGAGCTTCCTCTGATCAAGGAGAGCAAAGACAGGAGTGGAAGTGAGGGATAGGTGTGGGTGTCAGGGGAGACCAGAATTCTCTCATCCCCTCCCTGAGAGATTTTTTTCAGGAACATGGTTAAAATAGCCATCATTAAACTGACAGTTATTTAAACTCTTTGGGCTCTGATCTGCTCTATTATGGCCCAGCAGAGCATGATCAAGTCTTCTCAGTCAACAGAATTCAGTTCTTGTGAAGTGTCCTTCCATTTCCTAAAAAGGTTTATCAGGGAATTCTGACACCTAATCTAAAACCCTTGTTTGGTTTCTTGATCAATGTAAGTATTCTCACCTGGTTAAGTCAGTAACTTTAAGTGAGGTGATCGATTTCGATTGATTCTTATCCCCAGTTAAACTATCTTCCGTAAATACTGCTACTTCAGTAGTCTTGAGTAAAGTGTGGGGCTTTAGGGAAGCTACTTCCAGTCCCAAAGGTATAATGGAAGTTTCTCAGAACAGGCATTTCATGCTATGGAAGTCTCAGCCAAGATCCCTCCTGCCTTTGTTTTCTCTATAAACCATTAGACTATTAATTGGGGATCCTTGTCTTAATTTTTTTTGATATAATATGTCAAAATAATTTATATTTTAACATAATTGGTTTACTGTATAATCTTATCAGCTTTATTTTTATTTTATTTGTTTTGTGAGCAAATTGGGATAAGTGACTTGGCCCACTAATCGTGTCACAGTTAATAAGTGTCAAGTGTCTGAGGTCACATTTGAACTCAAGACCCCTGACTTCAAGGCCAGTGCTCTATCTACTGCACCACCTAGCTGCACCTCCCTTTTTTAAACATTTACCAACAATATTCTGAGTAGATATCCAGTGGTTTCATCAGACAGCCAAAGAGGTGCATTACACACAAAAAGTTAAGAACACCAACGCAGACTTTGCTTGCAATTAATAAGACAGATCAAAGGCCATATGTTGAATTTGGCTGCCTTTGGGACTCTTTCCCTCATCTTATAGCATAAGCTCTGGCTCCTATGACTTGAGGGCAGCATGGTGGCCAATCTTCCCCAGCCTAGTGAATACACTATAGCTGGTGTTACAGATTGGATTCCTCCTCCCAGGAACTTCCCCATCATCTTAGAATTGAAGTTAGAAAAGCTAGGTAGGACTTTTTCATCAGTTCTATATTATAAGTATGATAAGTGACCCTTCAAATCCTTTATGCCAACCCCTAGCTTTTTCACTTGATCAAGATTTTTTAAAATAATAGCTTTTTTATTTTAAAAATATATGCAAAGACATTTTTCAACATTCATCTTTGCAAAATCTTGTGTTAAAATTTTTTCTCCCTTCCTTTTCCCCACCTTTTTCCCTAGACAGCAAGTAATCCAATATATGTTAAACTTGTGCAGTTCTTCTATACATATTTTCATAATTATCATGCTGTCTAAAAAAAAATCAGATAAAAAGGGAAAAAATAAGAAAGAAAAAAAATGCAAGCATACAACAATTAAAAGGGTGAAAATACTATGGTGTGATCCACATTCAATCCTTACAGTCTCTTTCTGGATGCAGATGGCTCTCTCATAACAAGTCTGTTGGAATTACCCTGAATCACCTCATTGTTGAAAAGAGCTACATCCATCACATAATCTTCTTGTACAATGTTCTCTTGGTTCTACTCACTTCACTTAATGTCAGTTCATGCAAGTCTCTCCAGGCCTTTCTGAAATCATCCTGCTCTTGATCAAGATTTAAGAAATAATCCCTCTCCCCCCTCCCCCCACCCACCCCCGGCAAAGAAATAATCCCACCACCTTTTTGTACCAAGTTAAGTGAATTTGAATGACCAGATCCAAAGAATAGTCATTAATCTTTTGAAGTCAACTTGAAAAGGTGTCCATTGTAGAATATGTGCTTTTGAAATGTATTCTTTTAAACATTAATTTGGGTAAGATTATGGATGTAATGCTTATAAAATTGGTCAATGACATTAAGTTTGGCAGCATTTTGGTTAGTATAGACAGGATCCAGAATGATCTTAACAAAATAGAACATTAAAATCAAATAATATGAATTTAATGAAGATAAATGATAAATCAAGGAAAGAAAGAGCATTTGGGAAGTGCTCATTCTGTGTAAAGCACTGAGGATATAAATATAAAATAAGATAGTTTCCACTTTCAAGGAGCTCACATTCTAATAGAGGAAGTCATATAAATGATACAGAATGGCCAAGTGGTCTTATCAGAGCAAAGTACATGGTGGCAATGCATCTTCTGTAATGTAATTTCCATTAATAACATCATATTTGTTTGTGATTGACTGCCAAGAGAAGTAATCAGTTTCCTCTCTCTGGAGTTCTTCAAGCAAAGGTTGAATGATGAATCCACTGCTATTTTATATTTATATTTTATCAAGGACAGGGTGGATTAGATGGCTGCTGAGGCCTTATTAAACTCTGAAATTCTGGGATCCTACTTTTTGTTTGACTTTATGGGACCAGGGAAAATAATGTAATCAGTCTTCTACTTGAGAGACTTTCAAGTATTTGAAAACAGATATCATTCCCACTCCTTTTCCACCCCCACTATATACACCCTAGCCCTTTTTTCTCTTATATGGGCATTCTTACTTTCTTCAACAAATGATCATAAGGCATGTTGTTTTATGTTGTAACCATTTTGTCCACCATTCTCTGGATGTCCTTCAGCTTCTCAATATCCTGATGAAAATGAAGCTACTAGAAGCAAACAGAAGGGTCTACTGGTGTTTGAAGCAGGGCATAGAACAGTCAAACAATAATCTACTGAGATGAAGAGAAGACAAGCTGACCTCACCATCTTGATGTTTGTTTGTTTGTTTGTTTGTTTTTGCCATGGGAGGGCCTTGCTTCTTGCTGTATTGATATCTTACTATTGCCATTATTATTGTAATCCATATCCCCATTCATCTCTGGATTCAAATCAATTTCAGTTCAAATCATGGTGGTATTTTGGATAGTGATTTTTTTCATTTGGCTCATTCAGTTTCATCTGGGCTTTGAAAATCACCCAAATAGATGTTCAATTGTTCACCATACAAAAGAAAGCACTGAATCTGTATAACATTTGATTGGGAAATGAACAGTAAAAGAATAGCTAAATAATCTAACATGCATTTTGTAGTTGAGTGCCATCTCATGTTACCTTTCCCTTTCAAATACTTTGGAGGGGTCTTTGGTTTAGGAGAGAAAATCAAATGACCACGCTTCTATTAATTATTTGCTAACCATAATTAATAAAATGATTGTTAACTACCCTTTTCCTTCCAAAACAAAGACTACTTTGGAAGAAAGCATCTCTGACAATCATAGCTTCCCTTTATGGTTGGGATTTATACAAAAAACTTTGCCATTACTGCCCCTAAAGTCCTAAGTGTATACAATGTATAGTCCTGACTTGTTATCAGGAAGATCTGAATTCAAATCTTGCTTCAGATATTTATTAGCTGTATAATTCTGGGCAAGTTAATTTTTGTATCATAGTCTTTGTTGTGGCTTTGGTCTCTGGTGTATCTTCTCTCTTCTGCTTGTCGGCAAAGGAGTATCAAACTAGTCTTTTGTACTCTGAAACATTGGCAGAATGAGCTGCCTGAGGTCTGGGATGAGATCGTCACCAAGTAGTGGATTGATCCTGTAGCCAAGATTCTGAGTCCTAGAAGAGGGATATTTTTATTCATCGGCTATGTAACTTTTGGAATTGAATTTGGTAGGGGTAAATCTTGTGTAGAAACTGCTTTAAATTGAGTCCACTTTCCTCAGGATTAGGTGGTATAGGGGTAAATGAATTCGCCACCCAGTTATTGGAGAAAAATATTTATATGTGTGCTATACCTAATCATTCATTATCCCTTTATAAAAGAGAATTGATGTTAACGGTTAAATAATATGAGGATTCTAATACTAGTAGTTGATACTGATGATAATGGTGGAATGGAACTTGCATCTACATCATTGGAGAACACATTAATTATTCTGACCATTCAGAGGTACCATTAGCCAAGCTTTGTTCTGGGGGACCTGAGTTGGGACAAAGGTCTTCAGAGATTTATGGGTTATATTTATGCATTCCAATACTAAAACTTATGATGCTGTACGTTCCAATTTTCAACTGCATAAAATTCAAATATTTCATTGCAATACTTGAAAGCATTTCAAAGTAAAAAAAATGAAAGTATTTTTCATCTAATTGTAGTCTCAAAAAGCATAAATCAAAGCATTTAAAAGGAAACTTTTTTCCTTAGTCTATTTGCCTATCAGGAGCCCTGGGGTTTTTGATAGTTTGGGTACAAAATGAAGAACTGGACAATCCATCTTTCACATTGTTTTCCTCTATGCAGGGCTTTTTTTTTTTTTTAAAGTAGATGGCTTTTGGCTGCCAAGTCTCAGCAGAGAGCACAAATGTTTTCCCAGTCTATGAAGTTGCATGAATCAGACTTAAGAATTACTTCTTGTAATTCACCAGCTTGGACAATTTTGCCAAAATGAGGCATCAGTTCATGATTGCCTCCATGAAAGCATTTATTTCCAGACTTTGTACCTCTTCCTACATTATACCCATGCCATTGACAGTGGTTGGATTTTTTTGCCCTACTAATATCTGAGTATATTTGCTTCAAAAATAAAGTGAAAACTTCCTTGGCTGCAGAAAATTGCTCAGTCTGTCTCTGCGTGTGTCTCTCTCTGTCTCTATCTCCTCTCTTTTCAGACAAACTTTTCTCTATAAACATAGTAATCTTACCCTGTTTTCATTGTTAAAAATCTTAAAAACCAGGCCAAAGGAAAATGTTCTTTCTATGGTCCTGCAGATTTGTATTCGGGAAACAGCTGGAGACACAGCCGACCATCCTAATCATGTCCAGTTACTGCTGGTTATGTTGCACATTCAGGAAATTCATAATTAGGTGGTTATATCCCCAGTGTTTCCCCTGCAGAATGTTTTACAACTTTCAATTTGTCTTCTTTCTTGTCATCTGAAACAACAGCAGAAAAAGCTGAGGGGAGTGGGGGGAGGGAAATTTAAATTTAATCCATGAGCATCCTAAATTCAAATAAAACAAGTCGTATTTATGATCACTCCCTCCCTAGCTTTCCCCTCCCCAAATAAATCTTGAAAACCATTACAAACAATAGGGAAGTCTGTACAAAGAATTTGGGAGCGTGGAAAGGAGAATGGGTTAGAACTGAATAATTACTAACAGTTGCAGTAAATGTTCATTACCTTTAAAATGGCTTATTAAAGCTCTTTCTTTTTATATCATCATTGCTTTTGAATTGGTCATTGTTTCAGACAATTTTCAGATGAAGAAATTGAAACTATTACCACTCACATGAAAGAGTGTTCCAAATCACTATTGATCAGAGAAATGCAAATTAAGACAACTCTGAGATATCACTACACACCTGTCAGATTGGCTAAGATGACAGGAAAAAATAATGATGAATGTTGGAGGGGATGCGAGAAAACGGGGACACTGATGCATTGTTGGTGGAGTTGTGAAAGAATCCAGCCATTCTGGAGAGCAATCTAGAATTATGCCCAAAAAGTTATCAAACTGTGCATACCCTTTGATCCAGCAGTGTTTCTATTGGGCTTATACCCCAAAGAGATACTAAAAAAGGGAAAGGGACCTGTATGTGCCAAAATGTTTGTGGCAGCCCTGTTTGTAGTGGCTAGAAACTGGAAAATGAACGGATGCCCATCAATTGGAGAATGGCTGGGTAAATTGTTGTATATGAATGTTATGGAATATTATTGCTCTGTAAGGAATGACCAGCAGGATGAATACAGAGAGGCTTGGAGAGACCTACATGGACTGATGCTAAGTGAGATGAGCAGAACCAGGAGATCATTATACACTTCGACAACAATATTGTATGAGGATGTATTCTGATGGAAGTGGATTTCTCTGACAAAGAGACTTAACTGAGTTTCATTGGATAAATGATGGACAGAAACAGCTACACCCAAAGAAGGAATACTGGGAAATGAATGTGAACTATTTGATTTTTGATTTTCTTCCCGAGTTATTTTTACCTTCTGAATCCAATTCTCCCTGTGCAGCGGGAGAACTGTTTGGTTCTGCAAATATGTATTGTATCTAGGATATACTGCAACATATTTAACATATATAGGACTGCTTGCCATCTTGGGGGGGGGAGGAGGGAGGGAGGGGAAAAAACGAAACATAAGTGATTGCAAGGGATAATGCTGTGTTAAAATTATCCTGGCATGGATTCTGTCAATACAAAGTTATTATTAAATAAAATTAAATTTAAAAAAAAATGAATTGGTCATTGTTTCAATCCTGATTGACACAGAGTAAATATAAATATTAATCATTTCTATTTTTTTTTGCCAGAAACTTGGGGGTCTTCCTTTTCCAGATGTATTCATTTAGTTTTTTTTTTTTTGACTAGGTAATAGGCTATTTTTTTGCTTCAATTGCTACCTAACCTTAATCACTGAATGGGTATGGCCTCAATCAAACTGAGACCTGTTAAAGGCCTTAGCTTAAAAAGGCTAAAGCCTCCCACTGCATCCGGAGCTATCTCCAAATTGTCCTGATAGTGAGATTGCTCAAAGGATAAGACTCATGTTTCATAATTCTAAATTCCATAATTCCAATGTTGTGCAGATGGTTTGACCAATTCACAATTGCACTGGCAATACATCAATGTGTCTGTTTTCCCATAGCCTTTCCCACATTTATTCTATCTTTTGTAATCTTTGCTGCTTTTTTTTTTTTTTTGGAGGCAATGATGAGCAGGTAAATTTTAGGCAACATTTAGGCAATTTTATATTTAGTGTGATGAAAAATACAATATTCTGCATTGATCTATGGCCATTTATCTTTTGCTTAAAAATTCAAAATCTCTATATATAATCTTCTCAAAGACTAGAGATTTTAAATCATATAATAATACTGAGACATCTATGATTTAGTGCTGACATTTTCATATAACAGTTTAAAATGAAGTTGGCATTCCTTATTCTGAAATCTCTTTTCTCCCCACTTTCTTTTCTATAGCCTGATGTTGGCCAAGTCTAAAATATAGCCTAAAACACTGACATTCATGTGACTTTCTTGTCAATTACAAATTGGTTATCCACTATCAAAGTCCTCCTTTGTTGCCTTATTATATAGCACGGTGGTGACTTGGGGTCTCAAAAGCTAGGTCAGTGGAGTGCAAGCAGACTTTGAGCAAATAAGTAGTCTTCACTATTATAAATACCCAAATAAAACATAAAGGACATATGAATAAAAGTGGTGTCTGCATCCAGAGAAAGAACTGACAAATAGAAGTATGTGTAGAATAATTTCACACACACACACACACACACACACACACACACACACACACACCCTATTTGTGTCTTAATAGTTATTATATACTTATAGTTGTTATATACTTACAAGGAATAGCAAGTTGTACATAATAGATTTTCAGTTTCATGTACAATTATCTTTTTTTATTATACTGTTATAGAAATGCTAGTTTTATTCTATAATTTCAATATAAAAGAAGTAAAAAGAAAGAAGTGAAGACAAGAAGGTAGGAATTATGTATCTTCCAGCCACTATAACAACAAAGAGAGTGTCACAAGTAACCATGTCTCCAACAAGCTTAGAGAACCTTTCTGTGGGTATATAAAAAATAGTCCCAAACTATTTCAACAGCTTTGTGCTCTAAAATAATAGTAGATCATTGAATATCAGAGTGATAGCAAAGATCATTATTAGATGAGATCAAGATAGATAGCGCTGATAAAGTCAAATAATATTTATTTATTCACACATATATACACACATGTATTCATATACATTTTTCTTTTTGTGAGTCACTTGGAATTATGTGACTTGTTTAGGTTCACACAGCTAGTAAGTATAAAGTATTTGAGGCCAGATTTGACTTCAGATACCCCTGACTCCAGAACTGGCACTCTACCCATTGTGCCCCTCCAAATACTAAATTTGGCTCACATCTATACTGCTCTGTTCTGCTCTGGGTGGCACATTTTAGGAAGAAGGGAGCATGTCCAGTGACAGGTAGCCAAGATGATGAAAAAAATAGATATGAGATGATTTGAAGGAAACGGGGGTTTTACATGAAGGGGAAAGGATGATCAGTAACAATCTTGTGGGGCTGCAAAGTTGAATTCAATCCATCAAATTCAATTCCTATTCATCTTTTGCCTGTTATACCCAGGGAACTGTCCTTGGTGCTAGGAATACAACAAGAAATAACTTTGGTATCTGCCTTCAGGAAGCTTATATTTTCCTTGGGTGAGAGGCATTAGACTCCTCTCCCCCACCCCCACCCCAACTTGCTTTCTTTTATTTCTGCTCCACTTGAGAGGGAAATCAAGCTCTTCAATTGATTCTGACTTTGCATATCCCATTGTATCTCTCATATCCATTTCTTTTTTTTTTTCTACTAGCATGACTGCAATCCTAATTCCAACCTTGACCTATTAAAATAATCTCTTAATTGTTCTCCTTACTTCTAGTTTCTTCTCTTCCCAATCCATCTTTCATGTGACTGCAAGAATTATCTTTATAAGACACAGATCTGATCAAATCACCCCCTACTCAAAAATCTCCAGTGTCTATTGTCCTAGAATCAAATTCAAACTTCTCTGGTTGATTCTTTAAGACTCGACACAGTCAGCTTCTAATTTTCTTTTCCAGCCTTGTTTTACATTACTCCCTTTACCATACTCTATATTCCAGCTAGAATGTCTTAATAGCTGTTTACTGTATGAAATATTCTATTTCAAAGAAGTTAAGTAGTGCACTGGATTCAGTGCTAAGCCTGATGTCAAGAAGACCGGGACTCAAATTCAGCCTCAGACATTAGTTGTGTGATTCCAGACAAGTCACTTACTTTCTATCTGCCTCAATGTGCAGGATACCTCCAAAATGGGGATAATATTAGCACCCACCTCCCAGGGTTGTTATGAATATAAAATAAAGAAATATTTGTAAAGTGTTTGACAAAGCTCTAAATAAATGCTAAAATAAATTAACAATTCAATTCAATTCAATTCTGTTTCCATGTGGTAAAAGTTATCTCCACTGCCTAGGATACATACCCTCCTCACCTTTATGTTATGGGCCAGAACTCTGAACTTGAAACAATGGCTACTTACAAGGTACTAAGTGGAATCGAGGAGACAAAGGTTAAATCTAGTTTAGCATTGATTTAATCCTACAACAAATAATGGTTTCCTAGTGATATAATGATTGGTGTATACTCAGTGTAGAGCATATAAGCTAGAAGCCGCAGCTGGGTTGATTCAGAGGATTCCGAGAGAAGGCAAAGGACTGGTGGCAGGAGCTTAAGCTCTCAGAACCAGTCAGGGGTGGGGTGGGAATTCAATTCAATCTTTGATCTTCCTGGTGGCTGGCCTGGACTCCTGCACTTCCACCACTAAGACCAAGGCCAGACTGAAGGCTCTCCAGAAAGCTGCCCACACCCAGGAAGGATATAATAAAGGATCTAGACTATAAGAAAGCTAACCCGGCCCCAGGAAAGGAGACAAGACTTGGAAAAGAGACAATAAAGCATTTGGATTTTAATCTCTGGCTGCACTTGTGGTGATTACTGAACTGAAATGTAGGCTGCTCCCAGAAACCCCAAGGAAACCGAAACAGAGAACTTTACACCTCTACTTGTCAAAATGATTAAAGTTGATATAGTGAAGTGATTTAAATTTCAAAGAATGAATAAATCTTTTAACTGATAAATGCTTAAAAGATATAAACAGGGAAGTTTTAGAAGAAGAAATTCAACCTGTCAATAGCTATGTGGAAAAAAATACTCCAAATCACTACTAGTCAGAAAAATGGAAATTAAAAGCAACTTTGAGGTTTACCGCATATCCATTGAATAGGCAAATTTGTCAATAAAGAAAAATAACAAAAGCTGGAGGAGCTAAAAGAGAGTAGGTATTGATATACACTCTTGTTGGAGTCATGAACTGGTCCAGCTATTCTGGAAAGCTGTTTGCAAAGCATTTGGAATGCAATTTGGAACTATGTCCCCAAAATTACTAAAATTGGGCATACTCTTTGACCCAGTGATACCACTACTAGGAAAGAAAAAAAGAACCATATGTACAAAAGTATTTATAGTTGCTCTTTCTGTAGAAGAGAAGAAGTGAAACTCAAGCAAGTGCCCATTAGTTGGGCATTGGCTGAACACATGGCATACAAATGCAATAAAATGCTGAAATGACAAAAGGGACAATTTCAGAGTTGTATGAATGGATAAACTGATGCATATTGTGATACAACAACAACATTGTAAAGAGAGAATGATTAAAGCTCAGTCAAGGTGCCATGTTCTCTATGAAGACCCTCTCATTCAGACAATTATTAACATTAACTACCTTCTCAGGTTATCTGGCAGTTAGTTATCTGCCTGTATGTTATATTTCCCCACAAATAAAAAGTAACTTTTTGAGGACAAACTCAACTTTGTTTTGTCTTTTTATCCAGGTACCAGAACAGCATCCTGTACACGGTAGGTTCTAAATAAATGCTTGTTTGACCAAATTTAAAGCTGATAAATTAACCTCCCCTCTCCAATCACCCTATGCAGTAGGCAATATATGAAAGTTGTCTCCATCTTACTAAAAGGGAGATTGAATGTGAGAGAATGTAAGGGAGCTGTCCATGATCACACAATTGATGCCAAAACTGGGATTTGAAATCCCCCCTCTTGACTCTGAATTCACCTTATTGCTGCCATAATGTGGTAAATAGACTGAGCAGAAAGGCACCGCAGGCAAAGCACCAGCAATCCCAATCTTGAGATATAGGATGCCTTTTTTGGAGGCTTCTCCACATTTCAGGATAGGACATGGCACCAGGCCTCAGATAGCAAGTTTCAGTGATAACATGATTGTGTTTATTTGGAAAAATGCAACAGTATGTTAGCTGCAAGTGGGGGGGGGTGTCATTTTATCATTTGTAAAATATCCAACATTCTGTTAAATAAGGAAAGATATGGTCTGAAAGCAATGGCCCTTTACCTTAGATGTATCATTCCCACTTTGGCAGTTTATTGAAGTTTATGGTTCCCTTCTCAGAATATGTTAAAATGCATAAAACAAAATAAAGAACACTTCAAAGTAAATCATTATGTTGAAGTATAATTGCTGTGATATTGTTAAGTTCTCACATCCTAGCTTAAGGATCCCTGTCTCAGAGTTGGAGGGTGGGGAGAGATCTGGATGAAAATCTTATCTCTGATGTATTATAGTCACATGACCTTGAATCAACTCCTGAAGCTCTCAGTGTCTTAAGTCAGCCTGCTAAGACTATATGTGAAAATATTCGATCTGCCTTAGCAGAAGGAGTTTCCATACTGGGAATTCCCTGCATGTGATTTCTAACAAAACCACAGCTTTGGCTCAAAAAAGGGAAATACTTAGGGTTTCAATCAATAGGCTTCAATGATCAGTTACAGGAACTGAGAATATTTAGCCTGGAGAGAAGAAGGCTTGGCCAGAGGCTGCTGTCTAAGGTTAGGGGGCAGGGAGCTTTATAGTGGTCTTTTTAATATTTGAATGGTTGTGTTATGAAAGAGGAATTTAACTTATTCTGTTTGTTCCCTAGAGGCAGAGCAAGAGCATTGGAAAGAGGCTGTAGAGGGGCACATTTTGGCTAAACACAAAGAAAAACTTTTGACTAATTAGGTGTGTTTCAAATAGAGCAGTTTTGTAATGGGGGTGGATGAGTAAGTTTCTCTCTCTTGGAGGTATGAATACAATATTTTCTTCCCCTCCCCCAAGTACATGTTAAAACAATTTTTAAACTTTTTTTTTTGTTTTGTTACAAATTCTGTCCTTCCTTCCTTCCCTTGCTTCCCTCCTCCCTGACAGTAAGCAATCTGATATAGTTTATTCTTGTGCAATCATGTAAAACATTTCCATATTAGTCATTTTGTACAAGAAGACTCAAATAAAAAAAATGAAAGTGGAAAATGGCATGCTTTAATCCATATTCACACAGTATTACTTTTTTCTTTGGAGGCAGATAGTGTGTTTCATCTTGAAACCTTTGGGATTATCTTGAATTATTGCTGTGAATGGCTAAGTCATTCACAATTTTTCATCATAAAATATTATTTTTACCATGTATGGTATTCTCTTGGTTCTGCTCATTTCACTTTGCATCATTTTATGTAAGTCTTTCCCTGCAGTGGATGACTGTCCTTGGATGATTATGGTAGAGGGTATTCATGATTTTAAGTAGATCCAAATGTATAACCCATTCGTGAACACCAATCTTTAGTTAAAAATAAACAAACAAACAAATAAAAACATAATACCTCCTTTTCCATCTCATTTTACAGAGGAAGAAACGGAGGCAAACAGGATTAAGTGACTTACCCAGGATCACACAGCTGGTAAATATCAGAGATCAGATTTGAGTTCATAGAGATGAGCATCTTAAATTCAGGCCAGGCATTCTATCCATTGCAGACCCACCTCATTGCCTCTCATCCAAGTCCTAACACATGTTCATAGTCAATACAATTGAAAACAAGATTTTAAAAAGAAAGATTGTCAATTATGTGCCAACATTTGAGTCAATGAAATCATCCTATTCCAGTTGGTGTCTTTCATCAAAATGAACCAAACTGAAAATACATTTGCCTAGTTTGTTTTTCCTACATATGATAGCTACTTTTTGCAGTGCCAGTTAAAATGATTACCAACAAGTAGCATTTTCCCAAATACAACACAGAATCAGTCTCTTACTGAAACACATGGAAGTTTCTTGATATCACATTTTTCACTCTCTGATTTCTGACATTAAATGCTTTGTTTCCTAGAAAATAAAAAAAAAGTCTCTTTGGGACACAAGTGAGTGGCAAGATAAACTTTCCTCAGGCCAATTTTCTTTGCTGGGAATGTATTTCGTTCAGAGAATCCTTGTGTTTCTTAAAGTGCTTTAAACTTTGTTCAGACAATAAAGTTGACATCCTTCAATGCCTTCCTCATTAAAGCTGGAGCTGAGGAGAATCAAAGGTTTTATTTAATTTGCTTCTGCTTATGGTAGAAAAGGACGTCCTCAGAGAATTTTCCTGCCTGAGATGAGAGGGAAAGAAATACAAATCACATTCTCTGATATTTCAAAGAATTGCATTCCCAGCCACATGGATACAGACTGCATAGTGGTAGATAACCAATTAAACCTTGGATTAAATTTAAAAAAAAAGTAAATGCAATGGTTTAACATTTAGTTTAATCTGTTTAGTTATAATTAGACATTTCACTGAGGGATGATCTGTATACAAATCCTTCTTACATGAAGAATACAATACCTATGCCTGTTTCTTTCATATCTTGAAAAGGATATACATTCATCTTCTTAGTTTATGTGGACTTGAGTGTCAAATACCAAAATATACCAATAATGTCATGACACTCAATTATGAGACAGATAATTTTGCATTTACTAATTTATATATATGTTTTGTCTCCCTGCCCCCAGCATTATGTAAATACTTTAAGGACAAGAAGGTTTTTATCTTTATTTTAGGTTTATCTTTGCTTCACTAACACATAGCTTTTGGACATTAATTTTAATTCATACTCACCAGATGCTTAATTAATGTTTATTGATTGATGACTGATAGCACGCTGTCCTGAAATGCTCCTATCATTTCCAGTTTTTTTTACTAGTTATTTTCTATCATTAGGATGTAATTGGTCAATAAGCATTTATTAAGCACTTACTATATACCAGGTACGATGCTAAGGATTGGGGATGCAAAAAAAAGGCAAAATCAGTGCCTGCTCTCAAGGAGCTCACATTTTGATGGGGAGATGTCATGCAAACAACTGTACAAAGAGGATATAGAGAGGATCATTTGGAGATAATCTTTAGGAAATGTCACTGGCAATTAGCAGGAATGGGAAAGACTTCTTGCAGAAGGTAAGAAGGAAGTCTGGAAAGATGGGAAACTGAGATAAAGATGGAGAGAATTCTAGGAATGTGAGAAGGGGCAATATCTGGAATCAGGAGATGGAGCGTCCCAAGCAGGAAGCCAGTCTCATTGGATCACAGACTGTGAAGGGATGGAGGGAGATAAGAGTAAAAAGATTGGAAAGGTAGGAAGGGGGCAGATTTTGGAGGACTCCAAAAGCCAAATTGAGGATTTTAGATTTGATCCTGAAGGTTATGGGGAGCCACTGGAGTTTACTGGACTTTGGGAAGATCTGCTGAGTGCAGGGCAGACTGGATTAGGAGAGAGACTTGAGTCAAGGACTTCTGCTACTAGACTTTATTAAGTAAGAGAGTAATGTGGTCAGATCTGCGCCTTGGGAAAATCACTTTGATGGCTTACTGGAGAATAGACTGGACTGGGAGAGTCTTGAGGCGGGAGACCCACCAGCAGCTACTGTAACACTTCTGACACGAGGTGATGAGAGCTTATTCTAGGATGGTGGCTGTGTCAGAGGAGAGAAGAGGGCTTATAGGAGAAGGATTATGAATCTACATGATTTAGCAACTGCTTTGATGTGGTGAGGGATGTGAGAGACATTTATTTACTATTATGAAGTTTGCAACATTCTTCTCATGTTTTCTTACTTGATTGTCACAATAACCCTGTAAGTACATGCTATTTCCTTGGTCATACAGTTAGCAAGCTTCTGAAGAGAAGTTAAACTTTGATCTTCTTGATTTCAAGTCGAGTATCTACCTACTGGGCCACCTAGCTATCATATAATGTCATGCAATGTAAGGTGCTTGAAGGCAGGGGTCATCTTGTTTTTGTTGTCTTGTACTTATATTCCTAATGTTTAACATAGTGCCTGGAATATATAAGTATTTAATAAATGCTCTCTCTCTCTCTCTCTCTCTCTCTCTCTCTCTCTCTCTCTCTCTTTCTCTCTCTCTCTCTCTCTCTCTCTCTCTCTCTCTCTGTATTTCTGTCTTTTTCTCTCTCTCCTCTGCCTCTTGTTTCTTCTCTTTCTGGGTCTCATCTTTCTATCCTTTCTTTCTGCTCTGTGTCAGTCTGTCTGAGAAGTTTATATTTTATTCTCAATAGAATATGTATTAGATGCTAAAGACATTGTGCTTTAGGAATATAATTTTGGCAATCATGCAGGGAATGAATTGGAAAGGGGATTTACAGAGGGCAAAAGCCCTTTTTAGAAGGCAATTATAATTTCTCAGGCAGGAAGTCATAAGGGACTGGACTCAGGTTTCAGTTATATCAGGAGGGAAAGATATTGAAGAGAGAAATAAAGTGACTGTAGAATCAACAAGACTTTGTAAATGATCAGATATGGGGGATGGGGGGAGGAAATATCAAGGATGATGCTGAAGTTTTAAATCTGGGTGGCTGAAAGTGTGGTGAGACCCTCCAAAGAAATAGGGACTTTTGGGAAAAGGTACTGTTAAATGGAGGGAAGAGGATGGATTCTCTTTTGGACAATGATGAGTTTGAGAAACGAGCATCAGAGTATAATTGTCCATCAGCTGGTAATGATCATTTGCACAGTGATGATATTAAAATTTACAAGAGCTGATGAAATCACTAAGAGAGTATAGAGAAAAAAGAGAGTATGGTACAGGACAGATTTGGGGAATCCCATACTGCACTTCTCCATTATGCAGTTAGGTATCCCCTAGTCTAGGTAGAGGTAGCAAGATAGAAGAGTGGATAGAGTACTGGCATTAGAATAAGGAATCCTTGAACTCAAACCTTGTCTTAGATTATTTCTGGCTATTTAGCATTTAACTTCTCTTAGACTCAATTCTCTCATCTGTATTATAGAGATAACAATGATATTTATCTTCTGTGGCTATTATGAATATCAAATGAGATTATATATATATATACATATATATATATATGATGTATATAATAAGATGTTAATCATTATTGTTACTAATCCATTATAAGTATGCTCAGAAGACATAAAATGCATCTCAATCTAGGAAGGAAGCTGAGTAGGTAGATAGGAGAAGAAACAGGAGAGAGGTGTCACAAAAGCCAGAGAAAGAGAAAATATTTAAGAATTAAGGGTAGTCAACAGTAGCAAAAGCTGTAAAGGACAAAGGAAATGAGAAGAAGATCTCATATATCTATTGTAATTTAATTTATTTTTTCCCAATTACATGTAAAAAAAATATATCTATATCTATGTAAGTTAGCTATGTGTGCACATTCATTTTTAAAACATATTTCCTTATGAATTATGCTGGGAGAGAAAAATTAGAACAAAAGGGAAAAATCATGAGGGGGGAAAAAAAAACAGAAGAAAAAGGGGGAAAAAAGTAAACAAAGTATGTGTTGATTTACAACCAATCTCCATAGTTTTCTCTGTGGGTGCAAACAATATTTTTCATCCAAAGTTTCTTGGGATTGCCTTGGATCACTGAACCACTGAGAAAAAGCAAATCTGTCACAGTTGATCATCACACAATCTTGCTGTTATGATGTATAATGTTTTCCTGGTTCTGCTTGTTTCATTCAGCATTAATTTATGTAAATCTTTCCAGGCCTTTCTAAAATAAGTCTGTTCATTTTTTTTAAAGAACAATAATATCCTATTACTTTCATATACCAAAATTTATTTATCCATTTCCCAAATGATTGGCATCTACTTATTTTCCAATTCTTTGCCACTAAGAAAAAGGCTACCACAAACTTTTTTGAACATGTAGGTCCTTTTCCCTCTTTTATGATTTCTTTGGGCTACAGACTCGGTAGTTGCACTGCTGGATCAAAGGATATTCACAGTTTTATAGTTCTTTGGGAATATTCCAAATTATCTCCAGAATAGTTGGATCATTTCACATCTCCATCAACAAAAAAGACTCATATATTTTTCAAAAATGAAATTTTATTGATATATTTTGTTTTTATATCACCTAAATTTTATCCTCTCTCCTTTTCTTTCCTCCTTTCATAACCATTAAGTAAAGAACATTTTAAAGAAAAAGAAGAGGAAGAAGGAAAACCCTCCAGAAAAAGTGATCAATGCATTAAAAATTCTGAAAATATTTGTTTCATATCTGCAGAGTTCCCATCTCTAAGAATAGAGCTCTCTGTTGTTTGGGAACATGCTCATTCTTTGTAATTTTATAGCTTTCATTTCCCCCTTTTCTTTAAATATATTTAATTAACACATTTTGATTTTGTGTCAACAAGATTTTTCCCCTTCTCTCCCTTTTTCCAGAGAGCCATTTCATAACAAAGATTTTTTTTGAAAGGAGAAAAGGGAAAAAAAATCAGCAAAATGAATTTGTACATTGAAAAAGTCCTAAAACAAAAGCAGGATTTCCCACCTTTGCAAGGGTATTGATAAAGGAAGGAAGCATCTTATTATGTTTCTTTGGATACACACTTGTTCTTTGTAATTTTGTAACATTTACTTTTTGTTGTTCTTTCTGTTTACATTGTTGGAGTCATTTTCTATATTGTTTTCTTAGCTTTGCTAATGTTATTTCATTGGTTTATATAAATCCTTTAATGCTTCTCTCCATTGGTGAAATGCATCATTTTTTAATAGGAGAGGAATATTCTATTACATTACTGTATCGTTATTTTTCTAGCCATTCCCCAATTGAAGGACATTAACTTTGTTTTTTACTCTTTTCTGCCAAAAAGAAAGAGCTACTGTAGCTATTTTAATATAGATAGAGGAAAAGGCCTAATATTTAACAGCTAAGAGACCATTGGCATCTTTGGAGAGGACAATTACAGTACAGTGATGGGATTTATATAAGAAAGTCAATCAGGAAAAGATTGAAAATGTTGTCTAGCAGCACAGGGCTCAATTGAGAAAAGATGTGAATCTCTCCTTGGCCTGATGGACATGATTATCTGATTGATCTAGTAGAATTTAGCAGTTTGGGATTACAAACAGAGAAGACAGAGGGAGAGTGATCCAGTGTTGAGGATTGGCAGGGTGCAAAAAGAAGTATGGATAATGAATAAAACAACTAACATTTATATAACACTTTCTCTAAATGCCCCATTGTAGATGACATTTTATTGATTGCATTGAGCTCTGGAGAGCTATGGGGCCATATTAACAAGATATGTAGTCATTCAAAAGAGATTAGCTTAGAGATATCCAAGATCTCAGAATTTCAGAATTGTGATACATTTCTGAAGTTATTCAGTTCAACATAAATCTTAATTATGAACCTCCCAACAAGTAGTCATCTAGTCTTCATTGGAAGGCTTTTCCTGAAGAAAAAACTACCACTTTCAAGGCTTTTTGTTTTACTTTGGAACAGTTCTAATAGAGAGTTTTTCCTGATGATGAACCCAACCATTGAAGAATAAAGTGGAAATGGTCATCCCTGCAGGAATGGAGAAGTGGAGAGGAGGGCCTTTCATTAGATACTAATGAGTACTTTCAGGAGCAGGATCACTGAGCTTCCCCACATGATTTGTGGCAGTCTGACTACATCTCCATGTTCTGAGTATAGGCTCATTGGCAAGGCCTCCATCACATTGAAAAAGTCCAGGAAAAGGTTTCTAAATCAGTGGATGAATCCTCTAGAAAAGATTGATAGAAATGAAAGAAAATCACCTAGAATTAGAAGGAGGTGAGATTTGAGGGAAAATGTTAGCTCTCTGAGGGTGGGGCCTATTTCAGTTTTTGGTAATTTTTGTCCCTAAATGCCTAGCCTCTAACACAGTATTTGGGATAGAGTAGGTGGTTAAAATAAATGTTTGTTGAATTGATTTGTTGAATCGGAAGAATTGTGTCCTCACTCCGATGAGATCTCAATTCCAGTAAATTATGTAAGTATTTGTAATTATTATCTTGTGTAAAGCATCCCATAACCCTTTGATAGTTAATCCAGATATTGCTATGCCCCATCTACAGATGTGTCAGAGGGGCAAAGGGACTTTCTCAAGGTCACATAGTTAACAAGTAGTGGAACTGAGA
This sequence comes from Antechinus flavipes, assembly GCF_016432865.1. Lineage (NCBI taxonomy): Eukaryota > Metazoa > Chordata > Mammalia > Dasyuromorphia > Dasyuridae > Antechinus > Antechinus flavipes. Next base: position 29,963,235 of record NC_067400.1, on the reverse strand, counting down.
CTTTGACCTCAGATGTTTTAAATCTATGCCCAGGGTTTTTCATTTTATTAACTTCA